>NC_073229.2:92745000-93045000 GCF_029281585.2 Gorilla gorilla gorilla
GCAGCCATAAAAATGATGAGTTCATGTCCTTTGTAGGGACATGGATGAAATTGGAAATCATCATTCTCAGTAAACTACCACAAGAACAAAAAACCAAACACCGCATATTCTCACTCATAGGTGGGAATTGAACAATGAGAACACATGGACACAGGAAGGGGAACATCACACTCTGGGGCCTGTTATGGGGTGGGGGGAGTGGGGAGGGATAGCATTAGGAGATATACCTAATGCTAGATGACGAGTTAATGGGTGCAGCACACCAGCATGGCACATGTATACATATGTAACTAACCTGCACATTGTGCACATGGACCCTAAAACTTAAAGTATAATAATTAAAAAAAATAAAAGGAAATACACATATGCAAAAATAAAACATAAAAAAAAAGACCATAGGGAAATGTGGTTGAACTAGTAGGGAAACACACAGACACACACACACAGAAATAGAATGGAGAAGCTAGTGTGTCAGGATAAGACATCTGCATGGGAGCTGAAGTCATGAGAAGAGGAATGGAAGTCAGGTAGACAGGAAAACTGCCAGCCAGCAGCTAAAAGATTCCGTGAATGGAAACTATAACCTGGAGGAAGAGGTAAAGCTGCAAAGGCAGATGCCTTGATCTCTACAGAAAGGTGAGCATGAAAGTGAAATAAGGAGTACATATTTGAAACCAAAGGGGAGATTAAGGATACTGATTCTGCCACTGACCCATTTAATCAGGGTATGGAAGCAGCATACACATAAATTGCATCTGTTTGACACGGTTGGAAGAGACGCCATGTCTTCATAAAAGAGCAGGCTTCAGTCAAGGAAGTGGGTAGAGAATATTCTTCCTCTTGTTTGTTGGTATAAAAGAGCATGGAGATCCAGAAGGCAAAATGAGAGAATCTGCCAGGAAGAGAAATAGTGGAGATAAGTGGATCAGAATTGGTAGAAACAGGACTGAACATGAATAAATGTTCAGAAATAATAGGTAGTCCATAGACTTCAATACCTGGTGTTGATAAAGGTCAGCAGATGTTCTGTTCCTGGCAGCTTTAGTTATTGTCATCATTAATGATAAAGTGGGACTTCTGTCAAAGAAAAAAATTATCAGAGTGGGAGAGGAATAAAAATGGAAAGGACTGTCTGTACCTCAGAAGATGATAGCAAGGGAGAAAGGCAAAGCTAGTAAAACTATGGAGGTTTTCAAAATCGTGATAGAATAGAGAGGCATTTCCAACCTCTGAGTGGGAAAATTGTGATTCTTTCTAGTCTAGGATTTAATTGCATTTTTCTCTCACTGCTTCCATTTCTTGTGAGACACCTTCTGTTATTTAGAATATGTCAGGAAGAGCCTTAGACATTATTCAATCAAGCTCTTTTCTGTGAGATAACTGAAGTCCAGAGAATTCATAGCTTCTTGTCCTTAATGAGGTATATACTTAGTGTCAGTTTCGTGAGAAAAATGAAGAATCTTGATTTCTAGTATAATTGAAGTTTCAGGGATTAAAGATAATGGTGTAAGTATAGTAACTTTATATGAAAAAATAACTAGCTGAAAAAGGTCAGATTTGGGGGTGAATGTATGTTCGATTGCAAACACATATTTTGAGGTTTTAAAGTCCATATTTTCCAAGATACTTCTACAGCACACAAATATGACATTATGTGTTACCTACTTACAGCATTTCCTTATTATCACCAATGAAATCTTGAAAATTGATGGCCAAAAGTATTTACCGACTTTTTTTAAACTTGTATCGTTGTATAGGGAAATAATGATAAAAAATGGAAACCTGATGCAACTGGGATTTTTGTAACCTTGACTTTGCCTAGCATGGAATAGGACTACACTTGAACTAACCCAGGATAGCTGTTCTATGATATCTCCCTTAACCCCAAGTCTATCCCTTTATTTTTTAGTACTTCAATGTACTTTCTATTCTGGGATGTCCAAGTAGAAAATGACCAATTTGTTTTTTACTTAGAGACTAAAGGATATATAGCTTGGTTTCTGAGAGACTTCCTTTTTTAATAATAATAAAATAATAATAATAAACAGGAGGAGACAGAGGAGAAGAAGTTGTTTCACTTTATAGTAAATATGCTAATTTTAAGGATAAGTTCTCATAACAATGTAATCTTGTAATATTTTGATCATTTAATTAACATTCCAAAGCTTTGTGTATGAGTGTGTATATATATGTGTGTGTATATATATATGTGTACATATATGTGTATATATATATGTGTACATATATGTGTACATATATGTGTACATATATATGTGTATATATATGTGTATATATATGTGTGCATATATATATATATGGGAGATACTAAATACTAAATACTAAAAACTAAATACTAATACTAAATACTAAAAAATTAAGGCATATTTAACAAGAAATAACCTACAAACCTATCCATGCTTCTTAAAGCCTTACTGAAAATAACAAGTCACAGAGTTTAGAATGTGGTAATACAGTAATATCAGAAAAACTATGACAGAAAGAAGGAAAGAGAAAACACTTTCTAAAATTGAGTAAACATATTCTAGAAACATTCTTATTTGAGTATGAGAATTCTGCAAATGATACTGAATTTTAAGCAATGATCCTGGATTATAGGGTTATTCTCAAAGTAGAGGGACTAAACTTAGCACATACAGACAAAAAGATGAAACATAGAAATAAATCACACTTATAACCTCATCATTCCAAAGTAATCTTAATAAAATAATAACAGGAGAGATAAATTTGAAAGGCTTTAATATTAGATACCTGGATCAATTTAAAATGCCATACCAGACTATATTTTGATGTGCTAACACTGACCTCTCAATAGTTCTTCTGTAAATCAAGGAAACTTACGTAAGAATCAATTTATACAATTAATCTGGTAGTTTTGGAATTAAATGCATGACTTTATAAAAGAGAAATACAAAGCAATGTAGTGAAACTTCCCAAGCAAATATATGTGTATCAACTGAAATACACATATACATATCATATACATATATACACACACACACGTGTATGTGTACTTACAAATAATGCGTGCATACATATACATATGTATGTATAAAATATGTGTATATGTGTTTATATATGTAAACATAAATATAGACATAGACTTGTGAAAGAGACCAATGAAAGCAGATAATTATAATTTGAAATGGGGATTTTAATATGTATTCAGTCATAAAAGTGGACCAACATCAATAGAAAGGAAAGGACAGAGAGCTGAGGGTGTGTAAACTGCTGCTCTCTTTTTGCTGTTGGGTCAACATGTCAGCAATGCTTTCATATGGAGCATCTTGCAGACATGAAACAAGGTGGTTCCTCCTTGCTTTGCCTTTGGATTGTGCTGTTGTTAGTGTCCAGAGACCAGACTGTCCATATAGGGTTCTTTTTGTGATTCTTTATTATAATCCCCTGAGGAAGTCAGACGAGCCTGGGGTTACTGGAGACAGTGTCTTGCTTGGCATAGTTATCATCCACAAATCATCTGCTATAAATATATCTCAGCAGGATCATCATCAGGCCAGCTCAGTAGCCTGCAATTTATGAAGGTTATGAGAAACAATGTGAAGGGTGAGCGCTTTATTAAGGGTGGCTTTCTTTTCTGACCCTGCCCTGACTTCTACTTGAATATAAATGATCCTGGGAGTAAGTGATCCTTTCCATTTAGGATTTAGGCTTTTAAATTGTCCCTTTCAGCTGTTATTCTTATGCCACTGTGTCATGACTTTAAGAGTTTCTAAGAAACATCAAAATCACAGTGTTACAAGATAATACGAGAAATCACTAGATGCAAAATAGAGGTATAACTGAACCTCACATTGCATTCTTTCCTTTTTATGTATAAACCATCCAAAGCATTTTTTCCTCCGTTTTTATTCCACATCTGTCATACTTTTTTTTCCTCTGGATAAAGTAACAGAACTGACCAAATTGCCTTGCAAAAATCATAATTACGATCTCTAGGGAAGTTGAAATAAATAAAATGTTTTTCTCCTTTGTGTTGCTCAATGTTCTTTGTTTTTAAAAGAAAATGTGTTGCTTAAACGGTGTTTCAAAATTTGTTCTGGACATAAACCCTAATTATTTCCTTTTAACATTTCCTTAAATGAATAAAAAATATTGTAAAGAACCAAAATGACACAAAACCAAAATGCCACCCAGGCTGCTCTCTTGCTGGTGATTTGTTACTGGGAAAACAGTTAAAGCCTGCTGGGGAATTATTAACTGTTTCCCTTACAGTGTTTATCCCAGGCACTCGTTTAAGACGGGAAAGCCTTGAAGAGGGTCACTATATTAATATGCATTAATAAGTAAAGGACCAATTTTAATATTTCAAACAACTCCAGTGGATAACAGACCATAAACTTCCTGTTTTCACTATCAATCTCTTTTAAAATGGTGTTCTTGGCTATCCATAATCGCCCCAGGGGAGAGAAACAAGCGGAGGAAAAAAATGCAAGAGTGAGTGGAACAAATGATGGAAAATTGCTTTATTCAACTTCACCTGCCGCTCGAGAAACTCACCCTTACGAAGATTCCAGCACTTTATATGAATTACCCATTATGGTTTCTTCCCACCACATCACTGCACTATTTTAGCACTTGTTTTGCAAACCACCAACTGCGTTTACAAGTAGAAACATAATCAGGAGGCGAATGACCTTTTGTAGCATGTATCTGAAGCTGGTTTATCAGACACTTCGTCAGCCAACTGTCCAGGAGGCAAAATGACTATCTATGATGATAGATAGACAGACAGATAGATAGTTAGATTAAAAAGTGGGGAAACATCCCTTTTCCCTTTTTCCTTTCTATATAATCTGGTTGTTTCTCTTCACCCCTTTTCTCGCTTCTTCCCACCCCGTCCCCAAACCTGTTACTAGGGAAACTTGAAAAAGAATCAGATACATTAAGACTACAAAACGAAACAAAAGTTTAGACCCCGAAACCATGATTCCATTGCCAAGCAGAAAGCAATGCAAGAGCCCAACGTCGGTCGCCGCACCGCGATCCTGACAAAGCCTGTATGGAGCCAGAACAAATAAGATGTTAATTGCAGCCTCGCAGAGAAAAAAATACTATTGTTCCAGCCAGAGACACTCAGCAGCTCGGTAGCTGGGATGTGCCCCCTCCGCTGCGGACTGGATCAATTCTGAATCCCGGTACTGAAATGACAGCTCTCTGGCTGCGACAGGTCTGCGCTGAAAGAAAGAGAAAGACGATCAAGTCCAGCATTCACTTCCCACCCTTCAGAGTCGCCTTCCCATCCTCCGCACCCCCCTGCTTCGCCTCCCAGTGAGTTTCTCTTACAGTTGGTCGCCGCCAGCCCCAGCGGTGGGAACTGAGGATGCAAAAACCTCCCAGACGCAGAAAATACCGCTTTCGGGACGTGCTTGGGTTTGAGTAGCCGTGACGTGCAGGCGCACCGCGGCCCTGGCTGGAGCTCCGTGGAGCCCCCCTCCCGCCAGCCTCTCCCCCGCCCTCCCGCCGGGACTCCCTCCTCTCCCACCCCGCGGCTCCCCTCGCCTTCTCTCTCACACACCCGCCCGCGCCCCCGGCAGGCAGAACTCCAGGAAGTCGCAGCGGCCACGCCGCGCGAGCCGAGCCTCTGGCGGGCGGCGGGGCGCACCGCAGCTGTGCATAAGAGGGGAGCGCGGCACCCGGGACGCGCGCGCACACGAGCACGCGGGAGGCCGCCGCGCGGACGCGCTCCCGGGACACGCGCACCCGCCGCGCGCGCGCCCAAGGGAGAGCGAGCACCGCGCGCCGGCGCGCACACCCGAGACAGAGCTTTACTATCTCGCTCCCTCTCGCGCCTCCCTCCTCGCTGGGCATTCAAACAGCTTTCCGACATCACCAGCCAAGGATTTTTTCCCCCCTCTCCTTAGTCGCCGTCCGTCCATCAGTACCTGCAGGGGGGAGGAGGAGGAGGGAGGAAAGCGGAAAGAGGAAAAAGCATAAGCTTGAGCCTTCCGATCCGACCACGAATACTCCCGTAATAAACCCACCGCCCCAACAAATCTGCCATAGCAGCCGCCGCCGCCGCCGGTCACTTCTCGTCTCAGCGCTTTCTTTGCTTCTTGGCTAATCGGTTTGTTGGGGGTAGCTTTTATGAAACAAATCTTTGCTCTTAAGCCACTTACATTTTGGGGGGTTCCTTAGAGTCTCCCTTGGGGGGGCTTCTCCCTCCCTTTAGCCCCCCTCGGTTTGGAGGTTGGATACAGTTGGATACGGCGCAAGGTTCTGGGCTCCTGCTGGCTTTTTTTTCCTCTCTCTCATCGACCCCCCTTTGGTTCCCACCCCCCATCTTTTGCTTTTCGTATGTATGCGTTTTTAAAAATAAATCCTGATTTTGGAAGCTGAGCCGGGGAAAATGGGCAACGGTGATTGGGACCGAAGGGGAGTCTCTCCGTCACTGTTGCTGGGACGCGTGCCTGTGCTGGTGTCTTAGAGCAAGAGCCTCCCTGAGCTTTCGGAGTGGAAGGTAAGGAAGGGGGTCCAGGGGTCACCTTTTCTCTGCCGGGGGTCGCCACCGTGGAGCTTTGGGCTTAATGTTTGAGAAGGGAGGAAAATGAAAGGAAAGGCTGTTGCTGGCGGATGGGGAGGCTGTGAGCAGATCCGACTGTCTGCATTTACTTAAACGCCGCAGTTGAAAAGTTAGAGAAGTCTGGTTTTCAAGAGACGTGCTGGGTCTGAAGGAATAAGCGGAGAGACCTAGAAAATCTGGCAGTTTTGTGTGATTGGGGTAATTTTATGAGGGGAAAATTTTAGGTTAAAAGGAAGTTAAGGCAGTGGGTCTTCTATTGGGGGGAAAAATCTGTGGAGTGATGGCGCCGTCTATGTTCGACTAAACTAAAGTGTCACCCAGAAAATCAGTTTTGAGAATAGCTAAACTCAATGCTGGTTTGCTTCTCAGCAAGAGATAAATAAATAAATAAATAAAACATCCTTGACACCTCTGTGGCCAGCCTTTGCCCCCGCCCCCACCCCTTCTTTAAGAGGGAAACACGGCTTTTTGAACGGGCCCTGCAGTCCAAAGGGGGGTGAGGGTAATGATTTATTTTTTATTATTTAGAACAAAACAAGACTGTGTACTCCAGACTGATTAAAAATAAAGAGCATTATATTGAGTGCGCTCTCTTGAGCAGGCATTAAAGTGAATTCAGAGCTATTTCCTCACTCTCTGATCATTGATGAGCACGGCATTGCAGACCTGCACTGTCAAATAAATGAAAGCAAAAGTACCAATTTCATTAGGAAAAGACATACGACCTCTTTTTGAGTTCCTGATTATAAAATGAAGTCCCCTTTCATGGATGGAATTCCTAATTTAGACACTTATTGTCACATTGGCTCTCAACGCCTACACTCTATCCTGAAGAACACTGCGCAGACCTGCATTGCCTGCAAAGTGCAACACCAAAAAAAAAAAAAAAAAAAAAAAGGAAATTATTTCCAGAATTTCTTACAACTTTCTCTGTTTTTTTTTTTTAACCTTTAAATGCTCATTGGCTTTATTTTCTCATGAAGAAAATGCATTATTCATTGAGCTATTTGCTTGAAACAGAGAACACTGTTTTGATGGTCCCAGCAGTTCTGATGTTATTTTAAACTGCTGCTATATAGAGATTTAGAGTTGGGGCTGTGTTTGCCTATATCAAGACATAGAATTTGAATTATAATCTGGAAAATGCAGATCTATCTTCAGGGACTTCGGTCACTGGATTTGGTGTGCATGCGTTGGTGTGTGTTATGCAATGGGAAGGAAGAGGGTTTTATCCTTTGGTTCAGAGAAGACCCAGGCAAAGGCATGAAAACTCTTAACTATCTATATGTCTGTATGTCTGTCTCTGTTTACAGAACAGTGGAAGAGACTGCAGCCTAAAGACTTTTAAAATTAACTTGGCATCACTTTTATCAGCTCAAAGGCTAAACAAACAAACAAAAGCAGTGTCATTTATTCTAAGAAATAACTTCTTAAAGGTTAAAGCTGAAAAATATTCAAGTTATTTTTGGATAACAACTTACAGAGGTAAATATAACCAAGGACTACTTTATTATCCAAAGCCAGGGTTGAAATTAAAAAAGAAAAGAAAAGAGGAGCTTTGGAGTTGTTGTTGGAAAGGGAGCAATTCAATAATTGAAATCTGCTAGGAACAAAAATGTTAATGTATTTTATTACCATGTGTAAGCCTTAAATTACAGTTGATAAGATAATTTTTCAAAAATTAAAAGACTGAAACCAGCTCAGTTACTATGGTTCTGGATTTTTTTTTTTAACTGATATCACCTTTGGATACAGATACTAATACAGTGATCTACTTTATGTACCCCAAAAGGGCATGTCACATTGAAATGACTGCCTTAAATCCTGGTTCTCAATAGTGATGTTGAACAACAAGTCTCCCCTATGTATTTATCCATCTATGCCCTTTCTCAAATGATGGTTTTAAAATTAACTAATCCACATGAATGCCCATGTTTTTGCAAAGGAATTTCTGAGCAGTTCACATGGTGGCCCCTGCAAAGGCAAGTGGGGCATTTGGGAGATGATGTTCCATCTGTAATAAATTATTATTTGTGCTTTTAAAATTGTGTCCATAATTTATCATCATTACTTTTCACATTTAAGAGAAGAGAAATAATGTGATGACAGCTGTTCCCAGATTATCAGATTAGATTTTGTATGATGGTGTTTACCGCAGACAGAGGACAGAGAGAGAAAAGGTTGTATAGACTATAGACTGATTAATACTATTTCGACAATTAACATTTACATTATGACGTTTTAAAACTCCATGTTTTCCCTTTTCATTCGATAGAATGATAATGGACGTGGAGGATATCCTAGTAGATAAGTTAGGGCATTCCTATTAATAATCTATTAAATGTTATTTTTACATTGAATGTTGCGAATTTGACCATTGTGAATGGCCACATGAGGGCGCTGTTCACACAGCAACAGATAATTTTCCTGTGTTATAAAATAAAAATTACCTGCCCTTCTTTTAAAAAGGGCTTTTTACTGAAATCTTGAAAACAGCTGGCTGTAATATTGAAAGGATTTTATTTTCTCAATGCACGTAGATTCCTACTTGCATTTTACTTTCATTGCCATTTTTACAGGCCAAATGACATAGGATGAAGGCTGTTCGTAACCTGCTGATTTATATATTTTCCACCTATCTCCTGGTTATGTTTGGATTTAATGCTGCCCAAGACTTCTGGTGTTCAACTTTGGTGAAGGGAGTCATTTATGGATCGTATTCTGTAAGTGAAATGTTTCCTAAAAACTTTACAAACTGCACTTGGACGCTGGAAAATCCAGATCCAACCAAATATAGCATTTACCTGAAATTTTCCAAAAAGGACCTTAGCTGCTCTAACTTTTCACTCCTGGCTTATCAGTTTGATCATTTTTCCCATGAAAAAATAAAGGATCTTTTAAGAAAGAATCATTCTATAATGCAACTCTGCAATTCCAAGAATGCTTTCGTTTTTCTACAGTATGATAAAAATTTTATTCAAATACGTCGAGTATTTCCAACTAATTTCCCAGGATTACAGAAAAAAGGGGAAGAAGATCAGAAATCTTTTTTTGAGTTTTTGGTATTGAACAAGGTCAGCCCAAGCCAGTTTGGTTGCCATGTATTATGTACTTGGTTGGAGAGCTGCTTAAAATCAGAAAATGGGAGAACAGAGTCATGTGGGATCATGTATACAAAATGCACCTGCCCTCAGCATTTGGGAGAGTGGGGGATCGACGACCAGTCGCTGGTTTTGTTAAATAACGTGGTGTTACCCCTGAATGAGCAGACAGAGGGCTGCCTGACCCAGGAGCTGCAAACCACCCAAGTCTGCAATCTTACCAGGGAGGCCAAGCGACCACCCAAAGAAGGTAAGTGCCAAACAGAGGGGAAGGTGAGTGGGGGAGCACTTTTGGGGGATGGAGTTAAAACGTGCTGTTTCAACACACAGGCCTAATTATTTATCCTTTATTGTCACTTTTTGATTCATTTGATTTGTGCTATTCACTGATAAAGGTCTCTTGAGCTAGTTTTAGGTTTCAAGGTTTTAGAGATAGGGCGGTGAGGACTGGATAGCTCAGCAGCATGCGCTGGAAGTGAGGGTGGAATTTTCAGGAGAAAGATGCAGAAACCTAGAGCCAGCTTGCACTAGAGATTGGTGAGGAGGGAGAGGGGTGTCTTTATTCAGGCTGCAGCCCCTCGTGGTGACACACACACGCTCCACCTGTGAAGTGGATTTATAGACATCTCCCTTCTGCTCCAGCCCAGCAAAACGTCCACTTTACTTCCTCTCTCCTATCCCCACGGAGTCCTTCCCTCTCACTCCCCACCCATTTCCAGGTTTGATCTTGGGGCATCTTGACTAAAAGGTGGTGCAAACTTAATAGCTTGCCTGTTTGGACCAAATGACTTCCTGACACATGAAGGCAGGTGTACCCCCCTTCTCCCCTGGTCTGGAATTTTATTTGAGGTGCTTGCGCAAAAATCTCGCACGCTTGCTCTTTCTTGGGTCAGAAGGAACTCACTAGAAGCGCAAACTCTCCAGGTCTTTTGGTTCTGGAGTCACCTGAGGACGGGGTGGAGGGGTGCAATGAAAACACATAGTCATCCTTTAAGACCCCATCCGCCTCTTGAGAGTGAATTTTTGCCTTTATCTTCTTAGTCCCCGGTTGACGTACGCGAAGAGAGGGAATGTCTCAGAGCTAGCTGGGGGAAGGAGGGGGAGGAAGTGCAACGGAAATGCGGAAGAAAAAGAAAGTACAGGAATGATTTATAGTTTTCACCCAATCCCCAGTGGGGGAGCTACCAGAGGATTTGAGATTGTGATTATGTTTAATAATGCAAGAAAGCGTGACATATTTTGAGAAAATGACTTTTGTTGTTTGGAAGGTTAATGGATGTTGTGTTCCACTCCTTTAAGGACACTGCTTATACATATTAGTTCTTGCTTCCCAATCCTGCAACCAGAGAGTGTGTTGATTTCTTATGCAGGGAATGTTTTCTGATTGCCACAAAGATCCCAGTCTGTGGAAAGGGACAGCCAAACTCCAGTCGCCAAGCTCCAGCCCCTCTTTCCTTTTCCTCAACCAACAGAAGTTGTCTTTGTGGCCAATATAAAATTGACACGTTGTTGGAGAATTTTCTTTAAGGGTAGCCAAGGCTTTGTAAGGGGAAGTGGAGGGATGGAGAACCGAAATAGCCTAATGCTATTTCTCTGCTGGCTGCAATTTAAGGGATGGGAATTATGGAAGAGCAATGGTAGGAGAGGAAAAGACCTGTTAGAAAATGAATGCAGACTAATGGCAGTGAGAGAGGGGTGAAAACCTTAAAGATTTCTGCAGGTCAGTGTTTCACTATCAGCTGTGACTGAAGAAAACAAAGTGGTTTTAAATTACAGGAGTTATTTTCTGTAGTAAAAAATCCCAGAGAAGCATTTGCAACTGCAGGGATGGTATTTAACACCATTTAAAACTAATTAGTGTCCCCTAGAATAAGAAGCTACAGTACACACAAAAAAATGTGATGTTACAACCTGGCTAATAAACCATTAACGTAGGAAGCTGGTTTTTGTTTGTTTTACTGTTGTTTTAATACAGTTTAGAAAATCTGTTTCTTCAATGGTTAAATTTCTATCATAAAATTGAGTACTGACGACAGTGGAGAGTGAATTCAGTGTCACAACTCTTTTATATGAAAGGTGGTAAGTGACAAAAACAAAGTTGTCGTGTGCGCATTAAGCATGATTTTCAAAGATTTTTTGATCATGGTCCCGAGATGTGGGTTAAGATAATGCTGGGATTTACAGAAGCTACTAGATAGCCATTTGTTTTGTAAGTGAAGACAAATAAGAGTGATTTTAGACAGCAGATGTATAAATCATGGGAGACAAATTGTATATTGTCATTAATTCACTGGCAAAATGAAAAAGAAATACCTTCACTGACAAATATACTTACATTTAAAGTGCAGTATGATGTTAATAGAGTTGAACTAGAAAAAGTTTGTATCATAGGGGAACAACATATGCTATGTCAGTAGAAGCGCATAGTCTCTATTCTGTACATTCTGAATTTGTGTTCTTTGTTTAGGTATTCTGAGTTCAGAAAGGTAAGGATAAGTAATTATTGATGACACAATTGTAGGTGATGTATTTGTTAAGTAATTCTTACAAAATACATGTACCACTCTTTACCCCAGTTAAATAATCTCTTTTTGGTTAGGCTACGTTGTAGGAAAGGAATGTGAAAATCTATTGACCTTTGATTTAATCAAATTTAAGCAAAGTATATTCTATCTTCAATATTTGATATTAATGATATATAAAATACTAATAAATAATTATTTAATACCATTTTAAATAAACTACCATATAATGACATAGAGCTTGAGGTTAATCATTACATATAGCTGTGCTAATCATATCTCATTTTATTCCAGAGTGTGATTTTATATGATAACATGAAATTCCAGCTTTTAAAATTGGGTTTTAAAAATTCCACTTATATTTTATATTACTTGGTGTTTTCCATTTCCTATTAAAAAAGGTTGTCTCTTAAGTCAGCAGAGGAATAAATACAAGATTACTCTCCTTTGACTCCCATTTTATTCACTAATAAATACTGACTCAGAAGGCCTGCCTGGAGTAGAAATATCTTCAACGTGTATTGTACCATAGAAGTGGCACAAATTCGAAGAGTCTTCACGCTTAGTAGATGTGATTCCAGATTGTTTTGTGTAATACTGATGGTGATAGCAAAGATATATCAAATGTTGAATATTTTGAGTCTGTCCACTGGTATTATGACATAATATTTGGTATTTATTATTGAAAAACAATAGACTCTCAGGAGTGGGATGCCTACTTTGAGATAGGATTTATGCTAGAACCTTCTTTAATAATATATTCATGTACTGAAAAATTTCATAGCCAGAAAACAACGGCAAGAAAACTATTGCTGTTTTTAGTGACACCAACAATTACAGATGTTATCTTGAATATATCATACAAAGTAAATTATTTGACTAATGCTTCATTAAAGTATTACATTTGAGTACATTTTTAAAATTTCTTGTTTAAGATCATATTTGACATATTTGGGGGTATCATGTGATTATAGAAACTTAGTTATTTCCCTAATTTTTATATGAAATTGTGAAAGCCAACTAAGTTAACAAAATGAAGCCTTTTTGTTTTCCAAATAAAAATGTCTTATTTCAGACAGCTTTTTAAAAACCTCTTAACATATAATGGCTATAACTTTAAAAAAAAACCCAAATAACATTATGGTTTACCAGTTTTTAGGTACAAGTCTGGAGAAAGACTGGTATTTATTAACAAAGTCATCTTTAATTGTCCTGAGGTCTTTACTATGGTTTATAGGACTCTTTTGCTGAAGATAATTCTGGACTATATAGCTGAGATATAAAATGTGGAATAAAAATATCTTATTTCTTACCACTTCATTTATAATAAATGATTAAAACAGTTTGGCAGAAAAATTCCACACCAGGATATCTAAATCACGTAATAAGCCTTAATGGAATCTTTGTTTCTTACTGACATCAAGACATCAATGGTGCTACTTATGTGAAAGGAAATTGGGATCTCTGTATAGATTCCAGGAAATCTGAACACACACACTCATTTGTCTTTCTACTCTGCCTTTGCTAATCCTTGATATTCTACTCTCCAAAGGAAGTCTCACCATAGGCCTGTGTAGACTTTAGCTCATGCCTGCGTGTGTATGTGTTGTCATTTTTAGGGACATATTTGCAATCTAAAGTGATTTGAGTCTATGTCAGTTTAATTGTCCCCATTTCTTTTTGCCTTTGTTCTGTTTGCCCTCAGATAACTTTAGGAGTCATCATTCACCTTTCTCTTTACACTCTTTTCATCTTCCTTTTTTTTTTTTTTTTTTCGTATGTCACTGCCAGGATGCCATACTCTATCAGAATGCAGAACGATTTACTGAATCTGTTGTTCCTTGAAGAAACAGCCTGACAGTTTGCCCTGTCCCTTTGCTGGATCCCACAGACCTTTGCACATACTGTACTTCTTTTCTAGCATTCACCATATTGCAGCCTGATTTTACATCAATATTTTCATCTCAGCTGGTCGCAGTGTCTTGCACCTGTAATCCCAGCACTTTGGGAGGCCGAAGCGGGTGGACCATGAGGTCAGGAGTTCAAGCCCAGCCTGGCCAAGATGGTGAAACCACCTTCTCTACTAAAAATACAAAAATTAGCCGGGCGTGGTGGTGGCAGCCTGTAATCCCAGCTACTCAGGAGGCCGAGGTAGAGAATTGCTTGAACCCTGGAGGCAGAGGTTGCAGTGAGCCGAGATCGCACCACTGCACTCCAGCCTGGGTAACAGAGCAAGACTCTGTCGGAAAAAAAAAAAAAAAAAAATTCCATCTAACTCTACCAGACTGAGTTCTTCAAGTAAAATAAAAACAAAAAACAAACAAACAAACAAAAAACAAAAAAAAAACCTGAGGCTTTCAATTATCCAGCACACTCTGAACATGGTTTTAGTGAATATTGGTTGAAATGAATGTGAAATAAATGAAACAAAAAAACTCAGTAGGAAAGACAGCAATAAATAGGTTACAATAAAAAGAACAGAAGTACATGACTTTGGGAAAGCATCCATCTTTTACTTACACCTTTATTAGGGGAAGATTGCTATTATTTTTATAATTTCCAATTTTATTAATGCATTATTCATGTCAGTTCCTGATCACCAAGGTGTTATTTAAAAAGTTTTTAAAATAACAAGAAGGACTTACTAACAAACATTCTTAATTATTTATATGTTTATTTTAAAATGTCAATGATAAATAGAACTTGCTATGTATGCCCATCTAGAAAAAAAATGGTAAGAAAATTTGCCATTTTCTATCTCTTTATTTGACTTCATTTCTCTCTCTGTTTCTCTTTTCTGGCCCTAGCGTTACTTGTACAGTAATGACATTTTGCAAATCCTCTCCTCCACACTTTGAAGATAAACATAAGCTGTCTTTCCAAGAAATAGAAAAGACTATTTATACATCAGTTTCAGTGTTACTGTTATTCACTCTTGATTATGATCTATGTTAGTGATGGAATATTATTAAAATTATAGGCCTGGTCAAGTATAACAAAATGCCACAATTATTCCGTTTGCCATCTTAGAATTTCGCCAATTAAGGAGTAGTTCATATATGTAGCAATTAAAGAAAGAAAACTCTATTACATGGTAGCATATTTTTTGTAGACAATAGATTTAACATATTAAGAGGGGTGCGAACACTTAAGTGCATTTGTTTGTATGTATACAATGTATACACACATGTGCCAACATATGTGTTTCAGAGGATTTTTACAACAGCTGTAGATTAATGTACTTCAAGTTCATTTTCTATCAAAATCGAGATAGGAATTTTACTTCTCTTAAAATCCAGCTTTTTGCATGTTTTCTTTTACTTCCTTTCCTAATAGAAGCAATTTTATTGTTAAGCTGATTTTTTTCATATATCTAATTTATAAATCATAGTTTTTCTTTAGGCTCAGTCTGGTATGTATTACCTATAAAAGCAGTCTGGCCCTTGGAAAAGAAATCAGTGTTCATTTAAAAATAAGATTTTGTAATTTTTTTTTCTAAATTGTATATATTGGGTTTTAAGATCATGAACCAAAGAGAGCTGAGTTTTAATTTGCTGTTCCTTATAATGGCTACTACTCTATATTATCACTTTCTTCTTTTCAGAGTAGGCTAGTAATGCTTATTTCTCAGGGTACAGGAGGATAAGAAATGACATCATGTATGAAAAAAATTAATAAAATTAATGACTTGGAATATTTCAGCTCCTGTCAGTGCCTGTGGAAATTTCTTCCCGATTCAATTAACTAATAAGAAATCAGAGATAATACTTTTTTCTAGGTGTGTCACTTCCTTGAAATGAGAAGCATGATTTGGTATAAGAAAAACTTTGGTCCCTAAAATGGTTCAGCCACTTAGTAGCACCTTTGACAAGTGACTGAGCTTGACTAATTAATAAACTGAGAATAATACCTACTGCAATGGAGTGTCATACTAAATGAGATTGCTTGTATGCTCAAGTTATGTTAGGCCCTCGATAAATGTCAGTGCTCTTTTCTTTTTTCTTTTTTGAGACGAAGTTGCACTCTTGTTGCCTAAGCTGGAGTGCCATGGCGTGATCTAGGCTCACTGCAACCTCCGCTTCCAGAGTTCAAGCGATTCTCCTGCCTCAGACTCCTGAGTAGCTGGGATTACAGGTGTGCACCACACACCTGGCTAATTTTTTGTATTTTTAGTAGAAATGGGGTTTCACCATGTTAGCCAGGCTGGTCTCGAACTCCTGACCTCAGGTGATCCACCTGCCTCGGCCCCCCAAGTGCTAGGATTACAGGCAGGAGCCACCGTGGCCAGCCCAGTGCCCTTTTCTTTTCCCTCAAACTCCCTTCTTCAGTTTCTGGTAGATCAAAACAATTTCTGATTAAAACTCACATTTTATTTCAGACATATCTATATTCTTATGCAATTTTCTCATAAAATATTAAAAATTGTTTATCATTTGTATAAAATAAAATTACCCAGACATGATGACCTGTGTCCAGGATGGAAAAAGTTAACATTGAAAATGATAGACTTCCAGCTGGGTGTAGTGGTTCATGCCTGTAATCCCAGCACTTTGGGAGGCCGAGGCGGGTGGATCATGTGAGCTCAGGAGTTTGGGACCAGCCTGGCCAACATGATGAAACCTCGTCTCTACTAAGAATACAAAAATTAGCCAGGCGTGGTGGGGCATGCCTGCAATCCCGACTTCTCAGGAGGCTGAGGCAGGAGAACTGCTTGAACCCAGGAGGAGGAGGTTGCAGTGAGCAGAGATCTGGCCACTGCACTCCAGCCTGGGCGACAAGAGCGAAACTCTGTCAAAAAAAAAGATGGACTTCCAAGTGCTGGGGAATTGATAAAAATAAATACAAATGATAACACTGAATTTTCATACTACTTCATATGTTTTTATTTGTTGTTTTGTTTGTTTGTTTTTTACTTTTCATAAAACGCGTATACAGGACTGGAGAACATTTTATTTTATTTTTTGTTTTGTTTTTGGGTAGGGAGAATGGCAAGGAAGAGAAGAAGTGACTTGAGTGACTATGTGATGCTACATAGCAGTTATATGGGTCTGCAAAGTTTTGAGAACCATTTGAAACTTTTAATTGTGTAAGAGTGTGTGTGTTGTGGAGAGGAAGGGGTGGTAACATTGGTTTAAAAACGTATCTTCTCTGGTATTTTTATTATTATGCAAACATTTATTTATTTACTGATTAGGAATCTACTGAGTGCTTGATGTTTTGTGCATGGAATTCTTAATGAGTATAATCCTGGGGACCAGAGAAGGGAATTTGGGTTGGAAACTTTAAGAAGGATTTCCGTATTTCATGTGTGTATGGTTGAAAATATGAATAAACAAAGTAAAATTGAAATAAAAGAATACTGTTAATAATGAAGTTGTTGAGTGTAGAAGGTGTAGTAGCTCTCTAGAATGAGACCTGCATACATTAAGCATGGATTTCTTATAACCTATTATCGTAATTGAAATAAATTTTCACTGAGGTATTTTTCATTATGTTTAAAACTGCTTATGTTTCTTTGTGAAGTAGAATTTTATTTAAGTATTATATTTACACTTGAAAGTTATAATTTTTCTATATATTTTTCATTATACGATGTCATTATATGGTATTTAATGTATCTAGTACCCAACCCTTTAAGTTTTATTTTTGTACATTAATGTACATTAATATAAAATATTCTCTTCAAATCAGCGCAGTTTTGGAAGCTTTGTTTTTATTCTTATTTTTGGCTATAAACCATAGAGAATTGATAATCAATAATGATTTAGAGTGCCACTTAATTATTTGAACTTGACTATGAATTTAGAGCATTTAACAAAGGATCATAAAGCCATAGAGATATGTGTCTATTTTGTATTAGATGAAGAACAGGTAACATCTCAATACCTTTGTGTTGATGAAGGCATGACTAATAATACACTACTTAGATCAAGATAGTGGTGTGTGCATCATCCTGGGCCTGGAAAGCTGTCCTTTGAATATCATTGCTGATCGGCAGCAAAGCTATTTAAGTTAAATGATTTCCGACTATTTTAATCTTTGCCGGATTCTGCAAAATGAGGTTTATGTTTTGAGATCTATTTTGAAAAGAAATTATCTTGAAATGCTAGTCCGTATTTAAACACTTGAAAAAAAGGATGACTTAGCTGGAATTTCATTCAGTGAATTCTGATAAGTTATTAGAGACCAATGATCCCGAATATCCCCCCACGATGCTTACATAATTAGATACTAAAAAAAAATCAAAAATGGTTAGCATTAATTTGAGAATTCTGATATTTTCATAAGGTAAAATTTAAAAATATCATCTATGAGACTCTATGAAATGCCACAGGCTCTACATTCAATTATCTTTCAGCTATCCTCCAGGAATTTTGTGCACTTGCAGAGAATGACCTAGCTACATGGCTGTAAAAGTTTAATAAAGTATTTCTAGTGTGTATGGAAAATTCAATAAGTAACAAATGCACTAAATACATGAGCATGTAGCTGATTAACTCAAAATTAACTGAATGAATAGGAGCCTTCCTGAAATCTTAAATGTTTGCTGATGTGCATTTTTCCTATAACCAGTCCCTATCACACAATGATGATGCCTGGGACATGTTATAAAATATGAAGGTAAAATGGTTACTGTTTGGTTTCTGTTTCTATCATGTAAAATGAAATAATTTACCTGCTAACTTAATCCTGGATAAATATTTTCTCAAATTATTTCTACTAAAAAACAAGTTTATTTGGGGAGTGAGAGTTTTTTTTTTTTTTTTTTTTCGAAAGAGAGCAAATATGGGCATGAGAAAGACATTGGAACGCTGATGGATCCAGATTGCAATATTTAGGGTGTAGCAAATGTACTCAGATGTTAATGCTTAAAAATCATTAAGAAAATTGTGGAGTCAACCATGGAAGATTATGTAGGTAGAATTACTTTTTAACAACAGATATGTTAACGTAATAGAAATGTCACAGAAACATTTGCTTTCCTGGGTGGTTCATACTAGATGAGTAGTACACAATATTCATTTCATGACATTTCTCCTGGTGTTCCTTCTTTTTAAGGTGATTTTTAAAATTTTGATAATTTTTTTTAATTTCTATATTTATGTACCTAAACACTAATAATTTGTTCTCCAATAAGATGCATTTTTAAAGAGAATCTTTACGTATCACCCTTAAGAAAATAAAGAACTAAAGCATTTAAATAAAGATTTCATAAATACAAAGAATATAATAACACCTATCATTCAGGAAATGCTTTCTAGTTTGCAAAGTTCTATCGCACATATTGTTTTGTATGGGCAATAACTGTGTCAGGTACATATTATCTGCCCCATTGACGTGTCAGTTATGCAGAATACTCTAAAAAATCATGGTCTTTCTTTTTAAATAATTTTACTACAAATCAGATCAAATGAAAAGCTAAAGAATTTCAGAGCTATAAATTTTCTCACTCCCTCTTATGTTTGGAGTACTTTTGAAACTGAATCACAAATATTCAGACTTATAAAGATCTTTCAACACTATTTAGTCCAAATCTTACCTGATTAATGGAACCCTAATCTACAAATATGTAATGGGACCATCATTTCAGATAAGCATAACTCTTTTGGAATACACATTCAACAGCATCTCTATAAGATAAAAGATGAACAGTCTAATTGACTGTCTAAATGACTACTTGATAAATCTAATCATTAAAATTACCTGATATTTATTCAGGACAATAATCAGACATTGTCTGATTGACATACTACTTAATGTAGACTAGTGTCTACAAATTAAAGCTTTCATTCGTTAGATTTTTTGTACTATTTTGTATACATAATTTAAACAAATATGAGATAGGTCTCAAAAAACGATTGATTTTCAGTCTAAGATTATTAAATTTAAAGAGCATGTATTTCAACTTCAGAGTCTGTATAGATTTACTAAGACGATCTATCTTGGATTTTTACTTTATTATCATTGTCTGGGGAAATCTATGTTTTGGAGAAATAATGTGCATTCTTGGTTACCTTGTGATACATTGAGAAATAGCATTGAAGGTGAGAAATGAGCAAAGTCAGGGTGTCTCTTTTTCTGGGCCTCTCGCCTTGCATTGCTGTGGGTTGGCTTCATGCCCCTGTCCTCTGTTGAAGGTTACAGCTTCTGTCAGGTGACCTCCCTCTTTGATGCTCTGGTGACCACGCGCCTTACTCCTTTAAGCCTATGGGCAGTAATGGCTCCCCACTGTTTCTAGCTCTGGGCACTGAACTGTCTTTCCTTGCTTACTCAAAGCACTATTCATGCTGTTGTACTTGCTTCTCAAAATACCTTGAGAACAACAGGTTTCTTGCTGGGACCCTGACTAACACCAAGGTGTATAGTTGAGTTAGTGAGGTGATTTCAGAGTATATATAAAATAAATCGGAAATCAGTGTTTTATATTGTGGTCCTTCCATTTAATGTACTAAAGGTCTTATGTAATAATTATCCCTTTTGCAGATGGGCGCACAGAGTAGCGCAAGTGTACAGAGAAATAAATAACAATGAAGTAATGAAAATTAAAATATCAATATGTGTTTGTCTTAATAACTCTTCTTTGAGTTTAGGCCCTCTAGGTTTTTTTCTGTATTTATCTGTTGGTTTTTTTTAATTGCATCACAATTTTTAAAAATTACATAATACACACACGTTCATATACATCATACATAATATTTATTTTCAGTATTGATGAGACAATGGAACATTTGCACTGCCCTAGATGTTCAAAGAAATTTGTGTGAGCTGACAAAAACAAATTACTTCAAGGCTCCCATATAAAACATAAAAATTCCTGACAGATTAAGAATTTAGTCTAATTTTATATCATTTTAAAAATGGAAAGATGAAAATAAAAATAGAATTTTGGTTGCTGTTCAAGTTTCATTTTGCCTGTTGATCTCACTGTCTCAAAACAAAACAAAAACAAAACACATACACAAAATGTATTTTTGTGTATCTTCTTCATTTTATTCCGGAAAACAATCAAGGCAACTAAGTTTTCCTTTATAATTTTATAAGGAAAATTACAGCTTTTTACTTTTCCTTTTTGTTTGTCCATTTGTTGCTTTTCACATCAAGAAAGGAGCCTGAGAGGAAAAGAAGTAAGTGAAAAAAAATTAAAAGGCTGACTTTTCTTCTAGACTTCTATTGAAACAGCTTTATGATTTTTTTTGAATAGGCAATGCAAAACAGATATTTTATGTCTGCTAGATGTTTTTGGAAATACTTCTTAGGTTTACTACTTATAAAAATTGTAATGTAAAAAGAGAGCAACTTGGGAAGACAAAAATCTGTTTACTTTATATAATCTTTCCACATAAATCTGGCAAACTTTCAAAGATCTGCCTCTGCACTGTAGACTGAGAAATGTCAGTTTATTTTGGCTTCCAAGAGAGGTCAGCTTCCTTTACAGATATGTCAGCCTGTGGTCAGTTCTCTTTGGCTGGCCTTGGTTTTTGCAACTTAAAGGGCAAACTGTATATTTTTTAAGTGCTGCTTGAGAAATTAGCCAATTGCAATGGCCATTTTATTTTTCAACAGGCTTTGCTTTCAAATATGATGAAGTAAACAGCCGTGGAGCAGCATCATTTCACTTCCAAGAAAGAGAACATTTTAATACTTTAGCTTGTAGTATATTAAAAATCTACTCTTAAAAACATATGAGTTCTTTCTGTTTAGTGGTTTCCCTGGAATTTTCTAATGATCATACTTTGGTGTTCAATTGGTAATAAAGGGTCACAAATGAATTCTAGGTATAATAAATATTACATGTGCTTGCCTCTGGCCTCTGTGTTCTGAGACCACAGAAACCACAAATATGGAGCAGTGGGAGTTTAGGAGAGCAGAAGTTGATGCACTAAATAAAGAACTGATTTAGGCAAAAGAAATAAGTAAATGGTAGGATGTGAATTAATACAACATTATCTCCCCTTAGCAGTGGAACCTTTTTTTCTAAATGGAAGCCAATATATAAGAGCCTTTTAAAAACAGAGCTGCTTTGGATGAAGTGGGCAGAAAGCCTAAAGCCGTGCCTAATTAGTCTCTCCTTTCTTCCTATATTGGTAGGAGAGGCAACTCTTCTTGAAAAACCACTGCAGAACTATAAATCAGTGTCTCCATATGTAGCCACATACAAGAAATTAATGTTTTAAACTTCCTTCCATTGAAAACTAATGTGTTCAATTTTATGGTCACCAAGTATGTGTAAGGACTGTCAGTTTGTTCCTACTGTGTTTTGCTTAGAACAAAATTCATAATTTATCTAGGATCCTATGGCCTGCATATCTATCTGTGCTTAATTTTTTTCCACACTCTGCTCTTCCCCACACAACCCAATAATTGAGTTTGCCTGAGTCTAACTCCCACCCCTTATGCAAGTCTTCAGCTTTCTCTATGGTGCTTCTCAGGTATCTTCAATGCCTGCTGGGTAGCGTCCGATAAGCGTTCTCTGTCACTTCTCTACCATGCCTCACCCTCTCTGGTAGGCATTTGCAATCTCCTGCCAGGACTCAGTGTCTCTGCTTTTGCTTAGCACAGACCTTAGTGTCATGAAGGCAAGCTGTCTTTAAGCCAGCAGTGAGACTCCCGCTTTCCCACTCTATGTCACACTTGTGAAATAACAGATCTGCTCATGACCGACCTCTTGCTCCTGGAACGTAAACACTTTCTTCAGACTCTGTCTGGAGCGAGTTTGTCCTGAGGCCCCCTGTTGGACATCAAGACAGGCACCACATTTCTCCATCTTTCTCTCTGGTCATCTGAACTCCAGACCTCTTCCACCCTGGGCTCCCAAACAAAAATCCTCCTGCAAATTAGCTTACTCCAATCATATGTTTTTCTCACATACTAGTTTACTTAGATAAATATGAATATTTATTTAGAATCCTTTAAAATTTTTAAGTACAATTGATAAATATTCAGAAGCCTTAATTTTAAATCTTTATAAATGTAATACATTTGGGTGGTATTCATTCTGCCTCTCCTTTATTGTTTTGATAATCCCCAAATATTTCAGTTTCAAACTCAAGTTTCTTGGAATAAGCTGAAGTTATTAGAGCAATAATAATTATGCTTAATTCCTTTGGTGTTTACACATAATGAATATCCTTAACCGAAGACATGTTAATAAAATAGCAACAAAAAGCTTATTAGCATTGACATTACTTAGATATCAGTAGATAATTGAGATGTCATGAATATTTGTCACCAAATTGTTACAGACTCCTACCATTCTGGGTTTCTGTAGGAATTGTGTCACTGGCCTACTAATGGTTGTTTGGGGTTATATGATTGGCTCTGGCTAATGAGTTGTGAGCAAAAGTGACATTGCTCACTTCTGATCTGAGTCATTTTATTGCTGGAGTAAGACCGTGAAAGTGTCTTTGTTTCTAGCGTGGATACCTGTACCTAAAGAGAAGGGGCTCCTCTCTCAGCTGAGTTCTTAAGTGACTAAAATGAGAAGAGCCTCTGCTCTAAGCCTTTGCCTGTCTATGATGACTGTGAGGCATGAGCAAGGAATAAAACTTCCTTTTTTGAGACGCTGAGAAGTTAGGGGTTGGTGTTGTCACTACAGCCTAACCTATCCTATTCTGACATATCTATAATGTCCAGTTGAGGTGGATTGGGGAACAGTTGTGGTGTGCTAAAACATGATCAGTTACATTGGTGATGTGTTCTGTAATCCAGATGTAATAAGGTGATGGGCATGTCAGTAAATGATATTTTGGGGGAAGAATGTATGCACATATTCCACATTGTACTCTGAGGTAGCTGCATATATTACTAGCAAAGCACTCTAGAACCCATTTTAGGTATGATTTATCAAAAATGATCTTGTTTTAGCCTACTTAAAATTAATAAATACTAAAGTACAGTAATTGTATATTTTTATAGGAGACTATTCTTTCAACATTTAAAGATACTCGAGTTTTTCTTTATTTTAAAACTACATTAGAGAGAAGGTTCTGTGGTCCTTTGTTGAACCATGATTGTTACAGAACTAAGAGAAAAACATTTATTCTAGCATGGTGGTTTTGCTGAAAGGTAAGAACTTGTCCTGTTCTCTTTCTGTCCTTCCTTTCCTTCCTGCCTATCTTCCTTCCTTTTCTTCTCTTGTATTCTTTCGTCTTTTCTCTCTTCTATTTCTCTCACAGCCCCTCCCTCCCTCTCTCCCTCTCTTCCTCCTTTGTTCTTTTACTCCTTTTTTTTGATACATAGGCTATAATTTATAAATGTTGGTCTATAGGTTAGACATTGAAATAATTTGCACGGAATCTGTTATTAATATACATGTAAGTGTTTGGTAAACAAATATTTCTACAATAGGTCATGAGGAACTTGTAATCACTTAGTAAGCACTGCTTCATTAATCTTAACAATTTTCTTGTGAGGTTAATTGTGTAGCAATAATTAACATCCCCTTTGAGTAGGTGGGCTTTTGTCACACTGAGAAGTATTCTTATCTCCCCTCAGAGGCGGGAGAGGAAAAGTAGGCTGTTGTAAACTTTAAATAAGACTCTGTGAGTTACTTAGTGGGGAGGAAATAATTCTTCCCAATGAGAGTGGTATGCTGGCAAGCTTTGTTCTACGTGGCTGTGCCTTCCATTTAATTTCCTGGCTTTCTTATTCTCAAGAAGTTTGGATTATGATATGCTCATTAATTATAAAAGAGACTTCAGTAGTCAGAGAATAGTACACGTAGGCCATTGAGCAACTAGGAAATTAAAACAAAATGAAAAAATAAACACTTTGTGCTTTTTTTTTTCTTCTTATATATTGTGAAGAAAATCCAGGGATGGAGTGAATTATCAGTTTAGTTCCCACTTTTGTATATCTGATCTGTCACACACACATCCACATATACACTTATATGTGAATATATGGCATTAAATGCTCACAAGCAGTATATGCATATATTATTTGAAAAGATAATCATTTTTCAATAGTTTGAGAATATATTCCCTGTTAAACTGAATTTACTAACTAAATATTTACTAAATATACTCTTAACCAGGGTGATTTATGATCATAGGAATAACAAAGAATAAAAATACCTTCTGCAAAGGAAGCTTTAAATTTTAATTTGATTTGTTTGAAAATTCACATGAAGTCTTTGTAATCAATACATTCAGATCAGTATTCTACGAATCTTTCTGCGTGTCAGAAATTAAAATTTTATTTAGGATTGAAGAGTAAATCATTTGCCAAGTAGGTTTCTAAAAGTGAAAACAAATGTCACTTTCAAAAAAGAACAATTTAGTTTTACATTTCTGAGGAAGTCACATATATTATGTATTAATAAATTAACAGTCTCACATTCTCTTTGATCATTGATTGTTTCTTGGCAGTTTGTTACATACTAGATTCTACACATCTCACAGCTATAAATTCAGTACCAGAATTTAGGGAGATAATTTTAATGTAAAACAAAGACTGTTGTAAGAGACAACATGTCATAGTGTTTAAGGGTCAGATTCCCTGGGTTCCAGTCCCAATTACCAGCTCTGTGGCATTGAGACTTTTACATACTTCTCTAAACATCAGGGTTTTGTTTTGTTTCGTTTTTTTGTTTTTGTTTCTGTTTTCTGTGAAGTGGTGATGATTTTAGTGAAATAATTGGAAGACTGAATGAGGTAATGCATGTAAAATACTTAGCTAATGTTTGGACTGTGTAGTAAAGGCTCAATAAATGTTAAATTCCATTAATTGGGTAATCCTGGAACCCTTCACTGCAATTAGAATTCTTTATTACAACAAATAAAATTTTGATTCATAATAAAAAGTAATCAATTTCTTTAATTGACCTCAGAGAAATTAAAATGCCTCCTGGACTGTTAAGTCCTCAGAAATGTATTGCATCTTTAATTCTTTATTTCCTCTGAATACTCATGCACATGAGAAAAAATTTCTGAGTTAAGACATGTCTATTCTCCTTTAGTCCTCATTTCAAATATCAACCACTGTTTACAGTATCACCAGTTTTTCCTTTTAAAACGGACTAGTCAGTTTTATTTAGAGATTGTTTGACAAAGGGTGATTGCCCCAAATGATGGTTTCCTGAAGACCAGGATATACCAACCAAGAAAAGGCAAGTATATTCTGGCCACCTAAGTAACTTCTTCTGAGTATTTTTCTGTAAATATGGATGTTCCTTTGGACTAGTCCTTTCTCAGTCATACTGAAGTTTAAATATATTTACTTTAATTGGTAAAATCAACTTAAAAATCTCTATTCTGATTTTTTCCTAAGGATTGGTATGCATGTTAAAAGTAACCAAAGTATAATTTATGTCTTGGCCTGTATTGAATGCCTTTTTCCTCCTGAGCAGAGTCAATTGAAAAATATCTTGCTTGCTGCCTCCATTTTTAACATTTATTCTTAGGCTTAATGTAGGAAAATAGCAATAAAATATAAATCCATATTCTGTTTTTTAAAAGATCATACTGTTTTATTTTCAATTTTATGAAACTTTTACTTTTAGACATTACAAACAAGAGAATTAGAAATGTGACATTAGACTTTTAACTCTCTGTAGTCCTTTGTATTTAGGAGAGAATTTGGATTGGAAAACCACCTTCTGGAGGAGATTTTGACATTACTGTGTGAGCAAATTCAGGCAAGTCACATAATCTCTTAGAGAGAACTTCAGTTTGCTCGGTTATAAAGATCAAAATAATCATCTGTAACACACTGGATTATATGGAAAGTATAATATACATGAAATCTATTTAGAAAAATGAAAACCAGCATGCAGAAATGTTGTTGTAATTATTATTATTGCCAACATAAACTTGTAAATTTGTTCACATTTATTAGTTTAGTTCATTGGCCTGTATGTATGTGAAATAATGGTCCAGTCCTTTGATGATAAATATCACAAATTGTTGGATAGATTTGCTGGGTTTGACATTTTAAATTAAGACTCTCATATTCTGTTAGGAAAACATTTATTTCTTTGGTTTTTCTTTTTACTTTCTATATCAATGGAAGCAATGAGTTTCGGCTTCGTATTCACATATTTCAGAGTTCCACTCCCAATCCTGCTTTCCACTAGTATGACCTTTGGCAGTTTGCTTCACAGTTTGGTTCATAGAAAATATGAACTTTATTTTCTGCATCTGCAAAATAGAAATCATATCTATTCTTTCTTAATATAGTCTGTACAAAAAGCAATATTAAGATTAATGCACAAATAATGCAGAAGTGGGAAGTTCTCTTAATTCAGGTTTTTTAAGTAATCTAAAACATTGTTTTAGGCTGCCCATAGAAAATGAAGTATAATGACTTCAATTTTATTCAATTCCAGTTTTACTCATCTGTAGATGAAGATCAGAAATATAATGAGTTGCTTTATAATAGGCTTCCACTCTTACATCAATCAGACAAGCAGCCTGAAAATAAACACATCCTTTCTGTCCTTGTGTTTCCTGGGAAAGTCAAGAGTTAGCATTAAAGGAAAATGAGTAAAAATGAAGATTTTTCAAAAAATTTCCCCAAGTGCTAAAAACAAAAATGGTCTGGGAGATATTGTAGTTTTACAGAACTATTTGTTTTCTGTAGGGGGCAAAGGCTATATATAAATAAGCCTAGGTCTCAATGCCATGTCATGTAATTAAGAATTAAATGTATTAGTCTTTAAAGAATGCAAATGAGGTAAATTTTACATCAGTAAAAATTTTTAAACAGACGAAAATATGGAAACGTGTTAACAGAGCTTCAAAATTTTATGCTATGTTTTTGAATCAGTCTTGAAAAGACTACAGATTGGTGTCTGTCCTCCTCTGCAGGTGATAGGTGGGACTATTTCAGAGGACAAATGTGATCAAGCAGCTGGCCATGGTTTTGTTCTGATGGGATTACTCAGCAAATTTAGTAGATAAACTAAACATTTTCCTATTACTTTCTACTTAAAATACTTATTCAACTTGTAAAGAGTTTTATCAAACCTTAGACTTTGTAAACACTTTTAAAAACACTCAGTTTTGTGCCTTTGAACAAGTGTAGCAAAATTAATAGGTGAAACTATATGCAAATTTTTATAGATCTTTGCTTAATTCAGGTAATAACAGCCTAATATATTTATTTTGATTAATTATGTATTTGGTTAAACACAACTGGCATTGCACAACTTAACCCCAAATGTATAAACTTTTCTGTTAACCTGGCATCTATGGGAAATGGCTATTTTAGTAATCCGTTAATGGAAATTTACCATCTGTAGTAGATATTTTGAGAATTCAAATGGAACAAACAACAGACTACTAAGCCCATACTTTGTACTTATTTATTTGTGTATTTCATAATCACAGTACTAATGAATTATTCCTGTATGTCAGATAAAATTTTAAATATTAACTTTTTCATTCTTCCTAAGAGCCCCATGAGATAGCTATTATTATTACTTTTGTTTTCTGGATGAAAAGACTGAGACACAGAAAAGTTAAGTGACTTGCATAGTATCACATTGAGAAGAGGCAGAGCTGAATTCAAGTTCATTCTCTGAGCCCTTACACTATACCACCACTCTGTAAAGATACATATAACACAATATTAGTTAAAAACTCAAAAAGAACTTAGCTTATCCCATGTTTTGTAACTATAGGATGGTTTCAAATAGAAAAATATATGTATTTTAAATCCTGCAAAGTACATCTCCAGATATGCTTAGTGGCCTCTGTCTGGTAATATTTCTTCCACCTAGTGTTTTCCAAGCTATAGCCTGCATGTATCCTCACTAATAAAAGGACTTTCTTCTTTAACCAAGCCTATTGCTCAAAGAATTCTGCAATCTCATCTCTCCCAGGAAACCTCCAAGTGATAAAAAATGGAGTATTGATTTCGACCTGCTATGAGACATGCAAAGTTTACTTTTTACTCACTAATACAAAGTTTTTTGGATTGCTACATTTTAAATTAGTATACATATTTATTTAGATATAAGTTTAGTCTATGTTTAACATTTTGTTTTAGAAAAATTTAAATGTCTTAGGTTACAGAGGCATAGATGTTAAAGGCTTTGTTGTTTAATTACCTTGAACTTTACTTAGCACCATATTAACACAACGAGCTGCTTAATCTTTTCTGTAATTATGATTATAGAAGATCAAAATAAAACTAGAATTACAATTATCTTTTAATGATTTTAAGTTGGTAAGATGTCATTTCTACTAGACAAAAATAATTTATAGTTAGATTAAACATCTCTAGTACCAGAAGATACAGGATACCTATAAAAGAAAGAGAGGTGAAAAGTTCATTCCCTGGCTTAGAGAATATTTTATTTAATTTTTGTCTTTAAAATAATTTTCATAAGTTCTTTTGTAACTCTCAACTTTTATTTACCTGAGAACCAAAAATAAATATCCTATTAGAAAAAAATAAATCCTGATCCATTCTAAGTAAAATAATTTTTTGTGGTATTTTCTTAATTGTGATAACACTCAATTACTGAAAATCAAGCTAATGCAATTGTTTTTAATGATAAGTGATTCAATGTTTTTGGGATGTGACAGTTTCCTCAGAGGAAGTAATTAAAACAAAATTATTTTTCTTGGTAAAAAACAGCTACTTCATTTTTTCTAAAAAAAAAAAAGACAATTCAGAGAACTTATGTAGGTCATTGTCAGTAAAAAAAATAGGAAGGAGAAAATATAACAAAATTAATTATCTGTAAAGTACATAAGATGATTTAAAGTTTCCTTTTTTCTTATTTATTTTGTTTTCTTGAATTTATTTCATATTTATATATGCAAAGAAAGCATATTTCCCCATAAATATATTTACAATGACTTTTGTTGATTTTTTAATGTAATTTGTAACTATTACATTTATATTACAACACTAATATATATCCTGTCATCTCTAATATGAATTATTTTTATATGTTATCTTTTTAAAAGTTGTATTTAAATTACTCCAGAATTCTTATATCATGCGAATTATGTGAAAGGACTTTAGGTACACGATTAAAAATATTCTAACATTTGCATAATTTAACAGATTAAGAAGAAGAATTTAGAAAACCATTCTAGGGCAATTTACTTGTTTTGAACATCTGGTTAACAGCTGGAGTAATGAAACTTAACACAGCAGTAACCATCTTTTACACTGATCCTCCGTGCACACACAACCGCTAGGAAGGATTAACTACTATTAATTCTTGCTTTCTTTTGCCATAGTGATTTTCCTTGAAAAACAAATTGAGAATCCTTTACTGTAGAATAGCTGAAATTTATATGCATAATATGAATATCACTGATTAAAACCATACTTCAATTTAATATAAATGTGACAAAGAAAGCCGGTTCTTGAAGTTAATACAGATAATTATGATAGAATGTCCTTGAAATTCATATAAGCACATTTTAGGCAATACACAATATTATAGTAATAGCCGATGTCATATTCAGCAGAAATTAATGTTGAGTTGACTAGATAAAGACTAGGCTCACAACTTTTCAGATGTTTAATATATTTTTTAGATTATATATTTTATAATATATTTCATATAATAAGTACAGTATTAAAATATATTTTAATATTATGTGTTTTTACCTTTTTTAGTGAATCTTTTTTATGTATCACTTCCTTTTATTTCATTTAGTATGTTGATACTTTGGGATACTTTCAATGGAAGGTGTTAAATGAGCCTGCATTCTCAGATCGCAGGGAAAAAGTTACTTTTCTAATTTAATTTTAAAAATGAATAATCATTATACACACAATTACCTTGTGTAGGCCATACCAGAAGTTAATGATGTGAATTCTCCTTTCAAGGTACAAATCATTCAGAGCCACTCAAATTGATATTCCATCCTTTTAAAATTTTACTTCCATATATCCAAATTTCTAGGTATATTGTAGGCTTATTTAATAGAATGACAATAAAGATAAGATTGAAACACTTGTAAAGTAAACCATGATGAACTTCTTTTAAAATGTCTCATCTCTAGCTAAATGCTTCAATTACATAGCAAGGGATGTTGTTTTATAATTACTCTTACACAGTAATTCCAATTTTTAAGATCTTATCAACAAATAGGATTGAGTTTTGCCATAAGTTTCTTGTCTTCAGCAAAACGTTAATTTAACTCATGCTATGTTACAATAGTTGTGGATGGCAGGCATGTACACAATTTATATGAAATAAGCTGGATAAATGGCTGTCAGAAAATCATGATTCTTAGTGTTTTCCTTCTTAGTCTAAAATCATTTTGCAAAAATTATGTATTTGTATGTATTTATTTATAAATATATAGTTACTAACATATATAAAGCATCACAGTGAAGTAGTATACTATGAGTTCAATGATTTTATATACAAAAAAATGTTTTTTGGACCTTAATTTTTCAAGAAGTGCCTCTAGGTATAGTATTACATGAGATAGTAATGGCAAACAGGATTTATTTGTATATTATATTATTAGCCTTCAAGTCAGAGCCACTGAATATAAATAGGGAATACATTTAATAAATACCCAAAATGAGAAGATTATTTAAGATTTTTGCCATTATTGGGAAGAAACAAACATTATAGGTGGCCAAAAAATATATATATGTATATATATATATATAAATATGTGTATACATATATATATATAGTTATGACCTATGGCTATTTGGATTTAGATTGGACTTTTCAATGATTGGCAGGACTATAATTTGAGTGAAAGGAACAGCTTTAAATAAAGCTAAATAAATAAATACAGCTAGGCGCTTTTGATTTTAATCTAATGGTAGTGGGGGAACTTCAGAAGGAATTTGTGATCAGGGTGGAGGGAGACAGGCAAATAGTTATCATGAAGGAGGTAGAGGTTGAGTGAAATTTAAGCTAGCAAAATTAGACTATCTGGGAAGGGGAATAGGGAACCAGATGCCTTAATGGGACCACGATGAGGCTTCTGCAGTAATCCAAAAATAAATTGATTACAACAGAAGTAATTGAAAAACAATGACGAAAAGCAGTGTGATCAGTTTGAGACATTTAAAGTGGCAAGGGGTCATAAATTTTTTAAAGTACCAGAGGGAAATAAAAGGCTTCACTTTTGATGATTGTGATATTGGCACAAGTCAGGAATTTGCAAAGGGGAGCTGGTTCAAGTTGAGCCAAGTATGGTGCAGAAATGATGAGTGTGAGGTTTTGGCAGATAATTAAATTGGCAATGTCCTGTGTAAAAACAAATAGAATTTGATATTATAGCTCTGTCACTTAATGGCTATGGATTTACCACATAACAAATTAACAAATCTGAGCAGCTTAGAATAGTCCCTTTCATGTAATTTTAGTGCTTGCTAATTTTGGGGAAAATATGAAACCATTGGAGAGGGGAGTCTAAGTTAATTTTCAGAGGTAAATTTATTTTACATTATCAATAAGAAAAATAATCTAAGATAAAGAGAGAATTTAAGTGAAGTTCCCAGGATAGGGCGAGATTTTCGGTATTATTCCAGAGTAGTCAAATATTGAAAAGAAAAATCAGAATTCTGAGGCTTAAGTAAGGAATGTTTGGTGAATAATTAAAGCTGTGGTCACAGGTCATGCGTTTTAGAAGTTGTATTAAAAATTATAAAAAAATTTCTTTCAATATCTGTTAAACAATTGCTTTAGGAGTCTGAGTTAAAGATAAAAGTTGTATTCTAGTGTCCGTACACAAAAGTGATAAATGGGTATATCTCAAAACAGCATTAGAATATAAAATTCATCTGCTATAGAAACTTTAGAACACAATGTATCATCTATAAAAATATTATTTGTAGCTTTAAAAATCAATTATGCATATATGTTAATGTTATCCCAAGAGAATCATGAAAATAGTATTTAGTGCCTTTCTTTATTGACTCTGTTTGACAAATTAACTACAAAACCACTATTTTAGAACTACTCACTTCTGAGGAAAATGGGAAGACAAGAAAAATTAACTCCCAAGGCTTCCAGAATTGCTATTATTTATATTATAATATATAAGTTTTTTTCTGATATTATATAAACTTTTTGGTTAAATAGATAATAACTTTCTAGTAAACCCATTACATCAGCTTTCAACAATGTTATATGGAAGTCAGCTTTCAACAATATTATATGGAAAAGTAAATTGAAATACATAAGATAAACATTTAAACAACTTTTATTTTGTTTTGACTTACCTCTGTTATTTCAATTCATTTTCCTAAAGTTTCATAAATAAATACAAAGAAGACTAAATTTTGAGTAAGAATTTTCATTGCATTTGTAAACAATAAATTATAGTTTGTGTTCATCATATAATTTTTAGTACTCTGCTCCATTAGACCCATTTTGAAAAGTTGTTGGAAGTGTTTCCTGATTTTTGAATCAAGCTTTCATTTAGATTTTAAAAGTGCGTGATTTACCAAATTTGCATAATAAATCATGTAAAATACAAAATTATATTCTAGTACTTGAAAAATATTTATATTTTATTAATTATTTTTGGAGTGTTAAACTTGAGATTAATAGGATAAAAATATACATTTGAATTTATGCAACCAATTTTGTACCTTTTTAAATTGTGTATATTTGCTTAGATCTGCCATTACTATCCATGTGTGTTTTGCCCATAGAAGGCAATGCATGGTAGAACTTCAGGGTTAATATGAAAGAAACATTTTGCTTTAAAGAATTGCCTGCTTCAATTTTTGCCTTCATTCCTTAGAAGCCATGAATAGAAACTTTTGAAGCTTTGAATAGAAATAATTTTAAAGTGGCAGAAATTCTACAACTATCAATGAGCAAGTTGCCTTGATTTCATCATGACTTAAATATGAAAAGCCGAAGAGAGCATTTGGCTTTCTACTGTTTCTTCTTCATCTAGAAACTTCGTTATTAAATATGTGAAAGTCAAATATGATTCAAGTATTTTAGCATGCTACACATCGTGATCTTTAGAGTTGCATTATCTATAAATTACAAGTAGCCCAACTAAAACATCTGCAGTGTGGTATTTTTGTGCAATTTAATTTTCACTAAAAGCATGAGAGTCAATAGGAAAGTCACCATCAGCAAAATTGAATACAGAAATTTCATTCATGGGATAAAAGGATTATTTTAAAATGAGTCGAATATGCTGAATGATATTTGTCCTTTTTAAAATGATAAGTGTTCTCATTTGTCTTAATTTACTTTTATTTCTCATAGCATCCTACATTTTTAGAATGTAATAAATAATTTTAAGCACATTTTTTATGGTAACATCATTACTGAAAGCTGATGTACCCTCATTCTCAAATACCGATTTTTTTTAGTAGTATGAAAATGTTTGAGATGTGTTTGATATTATATTTAGGATAAAATATTGTTACAGATTGAATGTTTTTGCCGTCCTTCAAATTCATATGTTGAAATCCTAATTCTAATGTGATGATGTTTGGAGCTGGGGACTTTGGGTCACAATTAGTTCATGAGAATGGAACTTTCGTGAATGAGATTATTGCCCTTACAAGAAGAGGTCAAAGAGCTCGCAAGTTCTCTTTCTGCCATGTGAGTCATAAAGAAGTCAGTGGCTAAGAACATGGAAGAGGGTCCTCACCAGAACCTGACTATGCTGACAACCTGATCTCAGACTTCTGGCTCCCGGAACTATGAGAAATACATTTCCGTTGTTTATCAGCCACCAAGGCTATTGTGCTCTGTTACACCTGCCCAAACTGACTAAGACAGATACCTCTGAATCCTACTATTTTTATGCTCTTCTGGCCTATATAAGAAAGTTGTGCAGAGAGTTAAGCGTGCCCAGGGATTCACAGTGGTAGAATGATGATTTGAACCCAGGCTGTCTCCAGAGCCTTCACCACTGTACTTTACTGCCTCCAAATATTTGTCTGAAATATTGCATAAGGGAGGGTGAAGGGGGCTTTTGGAGGGAAGTGAGCACAAGGAGAGTGTGGCTGACAGTGAGTGGACTGCAGCAGCTTCCATCAGAGTTTAGTCTTATACACATTCTTACTCAATCTTTGGGTGGGAGCTCATCTCTCAGTTTTTGGTGTTCATGTACAGTGTATGTAATTGGATTCGATTCTTTAAGTCATGAGATCTCTCCCCTCCCACCTTCACCAGGCTTCACCTTCAGCCTTCTTTACTGACCAAGATACTTTAGGGAATGCTGTCCTTCTTGAAAGGTGAAGAGTGAAGGACCACTCTTTATCATCACTTCTCATTTCATGGTATTTTGTAGGTTCTCGGTGCTCTACACGTTCAGATAAACTTCTCTAGTAACAAGCTATAGAAATGATCCCTGAAAGTATAGTCTTGGTATTTTGTAGTTTCTGTAGTTTGTGTTTTGGGGTCATGGTATTTTCATTTCTTTGCTGTAAATGGATAGTTTTTCTTTCTCTTTATATTTGTTTTGTTGTGCCAAATGGGTTTCAAGAGTTGGAAGAAAAGATAAAAAAGATGCTAGTTCTTTGAAGTGTTTAATTGGAGTCCAAAATATATTCCTGAAAATAATTTTATCTAAATTAACATTATCGGACCTCAGGTATTTTGGTATAACTTGAATATCTCTGGAGGAAAACAACAACAACAATAACAGTGCCTATTGCACAGAGCTCTGTTGGGGTTTAATGGAGCTGACCAACATATGCAAAGTGTTTAGACAAGTACCACATACCATGATAGTTACACGACAATGTTAAACTATCATGAACATCATCATTGCTAATTGGGGCTTAATTTTTCTAATATTAAATATGTTTTTGCTTGGATATCTCTTTAAATTCTTCAAATTAATAACTCTATAAATACTTTATTCTGAATATACTAATTAGGGAAATAAAATATTTCCAATAATTTATACTTATGACTTGGATTATAAGTTAATACCTTTGTATTCATGTACAGAGCTCTTATGTTAAATACTATAGTAATATAAATGTATATCACATAAACATCCTATATTAGTGTCTAATTTTTTGTAATCCCAAGATTAGCAGTGCAGTATGATCTCTTAGAAGTTTATCTAACATCAAATGATAAACATAATATTTGGTTTTATATAGTGACATTTAACTATTTTGGTGTGCATTCCAGTTGGAATATATTCATGGGATTTATTTACCTCTGACCTTAGGCGAGACACTTCCTTTCTTTGAGTGTCATGTTCTTCATTACTAAATATCTCAGAGACAAGATCTCGAATCGCAAACTAGCAGACCTGAGTCTACCTGAAGAAACATTTTGATGTATTAGCTCAGTGTTTAAGGCATGTTTGAAACTTAAATGCTTTCAGTCGGGGCATGGTGTCACTAGTTCCTTCAGTCTCAGCCACTCAGAATTAGCTCATATGTAGCCACTTCATACATTTATGCTAGGTGTGTGACCACGGAAGGAATTTGAGATTTTGGCTCTTGACCTATATCTCTATGTTCTTTTCCACCATTAAAGTTGTCTATTCATGTGACTGTTCCCATTTAGAAGAGAGTTGAACAAATGGGTCCTTTTTCAATCCACTTGTCCCTATCATTACGCTTTTTGATGGATACCTGTAATTGTCCTAGTCCCCTCAGAAGAAATGCTTTCTTCTGTTCTGCTGACATGCAAGTTAGTCATAGGTCCCAGAGAATAACATTGTGGTTTTTGTAAATGCTCATTGTAAAGTCTATGAAGATATTTTGAGAAAAATTTTATTCTTAATTTCTCTGAAATTAAGAATTATAAATAAAGTAGCAAATTAAAATTCTACCTTATAGTCTCATTTTTGTCATTAACTATTTTTATTTCTTCTTAGAATAATTTCTGAAAACTTATTAATGTCATAACTAGAACTTATTTTGAACTTAATAAATGTAGTTGGATGACTTACCCTAAAAAAAGAAATGATAAATGACCTTGAGAAGAAATACATGGAATTTTAGTGGCCAATGATTGAGATAATGGGATAATTTAAAGGAAAGTGTTTTGTACTCTCTGAAAAAAAGTATCATATCCAAATTAATGTGGTTATTTTTAGTTCTCTACAAATATGAAGTTGACACACTATTCTTAGTATTAATAATACTACTTGGAAAATTGTAGTTGTCATTCAGTAGTTGTAATGGATTACTGTATAGTCAAACTGCATTATAAACCATGCCAGAATATATACAATTATATTATATATAGAATATAGAGCTGGTACTTTTTTAAACTTTAGGGGAAAATGTAATGTAACTTTTATAAAATATAAGGATCAAACTGGTATCATTGGCTAAGTTCAACTTACAATCATAATTGTAGAATGATTAGAAACACTCCCATTACTTAAAAGGAAGGAACTTGTAAGATTTACAAGTGATTATTTGCTCGTAGTGCAATTCAGCTAGAAATTTAATATTATAGATTTAAGCAAAACCATCAAAGCTACCTGGTGGTTTCACAGTTCTACTAAACCTGGAGGTGCATGCTAAAATGCTAATTCATAGGTCTTCCCCTGCTTAGTGTCTATAGTTCTGTGTCTTCTCTTTAACCTAATATTATAATCTTGAAAGAAATTTTAGGAATGATTCCAGTCTGAATTTATATCCGTAGAACCTGAGAAAGTCAAACAATTTTTAGAATTAATATGTGTTTCAGATAAATATTTACATCAGTATAATAAATAGTTCATTCATAAGAACAAAATTTCATAACTAACTTTCTTCCAGGAAAACAGAAATTGCTGAGACTCCAAGGTTTTTTTATACCTAGGATCCCAAGCTGCATGTTGTTATTTTTGCCATATTCTATTTGTCAAAATAACTATTATAACAAGGCCAGCCCGGATTCAAGAGTCAGTGAAACAGAGCTGTAAAATTTTCTTGCCATGTTTTCAATTAACTATATCACGTGATATACTTTGGCCACTGGTACACTGAAAAATGTGTGCGACTAGGGCTAGTGTTCTGGAAAATAAGAGACCACAGGAGAGAGGCCCCACATTTAGAACAATCCCAGCTACACTGAACAATTCCAGCCATACCAGCCTCGGACCTACATATATGACCATCCAGCCCTAGCAGAACATCCTGGGGATCAGAACCACCGAGCCAGGCCACATAACCTTGTGAAACTATAAATGTTGATTGTTTTAAGCTACTAAGTACTATGTAGTATAAGCTAACTGATGATAATCCCCTTTCCTGCAAGTTAGAGAACAGGAAGTTACCATGTAGAATATTGGTTCAAAACTGTGTAGCAGCTGCTAGAGCCAAAAAGCTGAAGCCTCATGCTAAATCTTTTCATAAGCATCAATAGTGGAACGATCCCCCAAAGGACAAAATGCTTTCATGGCCATCTTTATGGCAGAAAAAAACATCTCTCTTTCAAATCTTGTATAACAGTGTCTAATAAGCTGAAACTAAATCACATCCGGAACCCTACCGGCAGGGAAGTCTGCAAAATGTAGATTTTAGCCCTTCAAAATTGACAGCACAGGAATTCATATTAGGAAGCTATAATAGACAGTGAGCTCCAATCCATCATATCTGCTATAATCAGCACAAGTTCTTTTTCCTTTGGTAATTGTATTCATTTTTATGGATTTTGAGGATATAATTTCCTATCAGTTTAATGAAGAAATATGTCAAAACTCATATTCATAGTTTTTTAGATACAGGAAATAATTTATTTTCAAATTGCAAACTAATTAACTTGTATGCCAAGAAAGATGGTGTTTATTCTCTAGGACCAGAGTTCCCTGTAATTTTCTTAAGTTTGGAATGGTGGGAAAGGCTCTTCTTTCCAGTCTTCATCCTCATCGCCTGCTAGCTTACTGTTACCGTTTTTTAATGCTTTAAGGCCCATATATAAGCTATTACCCTTACTAGAACCTCGAGTTTCTTTTCTCTCTACCTCCAAAGTATAATTAACACATACCCATCTTTCACTTCTTACCCTAAGTATCACTTTCTGGAAGAGACTTCTCCGGACTCCCCCAAAGTTGATCAGGTTCTCTTGTTACAATAAGGAAAACTTTATAATCATCCCGTAGCATTGTATATTTCTTCCTGTGGTCTGGTGAATAAGAGATGGCTAAATTAATTTTAGGATGGGAACACCTAACAAAGGAGCTAGCACTGAGAAAATATTTGTGAATGTATGTGTGTATTTATTTTTATAATTTTTTAAAAAATGTGTGAGCGCATGGTAGGTGTATATATTTATGGGATTTATGGAATACATGAGATGTTTCCACAGGCATGCAATGTGAAATAAGGACGTCATGGAGAATGAGGCATCCATCCCCTCAAGCATTTATCCTTTGAGGTACAAACAATTCAATTACACTCTTTTAGTTTTTTAAAAATGTACAATGAAATTATTATTGACTACAATTACCCTGTTGTGCTATTTTATAGCACAACATTTGTTCTATTTCTTATTCATTTGTTCTAACTATTTCTTTTGTACCCATTAGCCATCCGCATCTACCCCTCAATCCCCCACTACCCTTCCCTGCCTCTGGTAACCATCCTTTTACTCTCTATGTCCGTGAGTTCAATTGTTTTGATTTTTAGATCCCACAAATAAGTGAGAACATGCCATGTTTGTCTTTCTGTGCTGAGCTTATTTCACATAACATAATGATCTCCAGTCTCACCCACGTTGTTGTAAATGACAGGATCCCAGTTTTTTATGGATGAATAATACTCCATTTTGTGTGTGTGTGTGTGTGTGTGTGTGTGTGTGTGTACCAAATTTTCTTTATCCATTCATTTTTTTGATGGCCACTTAGGTTGCTTCCAAATCTTAGCTATTATAAACAGTCCTGCAACAAACATAGGAGTGCTGATACCTCTTCGATGTATTCATTTCCTTTCTTTTGGGTATATACCCAGCAGTGAATATGGTAGCTCAATTTTTAGATTTTTATGGAACATCCAAACTGTTGTCCATAGTGGTTTTACAAACTTACATTCCCACCCATAGTGTATGAGACTTCCATTTCCTCCACATCCTTGCTAGCTGTTGTTATTGTCTCTTTTTGATATAAGCCATTTTAACTGAGGTGAGATTATATCTCATTGTAGTTTTGATTTGCATTTCTCTGATGATCAGTGATGTTGAGCACATTTTAGTATGCCTGTTTGCCATTTGTGTTCTTTCTTTTGAGAAATGTCTATTCAAATCTTTTGCCCATTTTTTGATTGGGTTATTGGATTTTTTTCTTATATAGTTGTTTGAGTTCCTTATATATTCTGGTTATTAATCCCTTGTCAGATGGGTAGTTTGTAAATATCTTCTCCCATTCTGTGAATTGTCTCTTCACTTCATTGATTGTATCCTTTGATGTGCAGAAGCTTTTTCAACTGGATGTGAGCCCATTTATTTTGCCTTGGTTGCCTGTGCTTGTAGGGTCTTGCTCAAGAAACTTTTCGCTCAGACCAGTGGCCACAAGATTTTCCCCAGTGTTTTCTTGTAGTAGTTTCATAGTTTGAGGTCTTAGATTTAAGTCTTTAATTCATTTTGATTTGATTTTTATACTTGATGAGAGACAGGGATCTAGTGTTGTTCTTCTGCATATGGATATCCAGTTTTCCCAGTACCATTTTTTGAAGAGACTGTCTTTTTTCTCCAATGGATGTTTTTGGCAACTTTGTTGAAAATGAGTTCAGTATAGGTGTGTGGGTTCTCTCTTCTGTTCCATGAGTCTATGTTTCTGTTTTTTATGCCAGTACCATGCTGTTTTGGTGACTATAGCCCTGTAGCATAATTTGAAGTCAGGTAATGTGATTCTTCCAGTTTTGTTCTTTTTGCTTAGGATAGCTTTAGCTTTTCTGGGTCTTTTGTGGTTCCATATAAATTTTTGGATCTTTTTTCTATTTCTGTAAAGAATGTCATTGGTATTTTGATAGGGATTTCATTGAATCTGTGGATTGCTTTGAGTAGTATGGACATTTTAACAATATTGATTCCTTCCATCCATGAACATTGAATATTTTTCATTTTTTTTGGTGTCCTCTTTAATTTCTTTCATCAATATTTTATAGTTTTCTTTATGGAGATCTTTCACTTCCTTGGTTATGTTAATTCCTAAGTATTTACTTTGATGTGTGGTTATTGTAAATGGGATTACTTTTTACATTTATTTTTCAGATTGTTCACTGTCGGTATGTAAAAATGCTACTAAATTTTGTATGTTGATTTTGTATCCTGCATCTTTACTGAATTTTTATCAGTTCTAATTGTTTTCTGGGGGAATCTAGGTTTTCCTAAATATAAGATTATATCATCTGTAAACATGGATAATTTGACTTCTCCCTTTCCAATTTGGATGTCCTGTGTTTCTTTCTCTTGTCGGATTGCTCTAGGTAGGACTTCTAATACTATGTTGAATAACAGTGGTGACAGTGGGCAACCTTGTTGTTTTCCAAATCTTAGGGGAAAGGCTTTCAGTTTTTCCCCATTCAATGTGATACTAGCTGCGGGTCTGTCATATATCACCTTTACTGTGTTGAGGCATATTCCTTCTATCTCAAGTTTTCTGAGGGTTTTTATCATGAAGGGATTTTGAACTTTATCAAATGCTTCTTTCAGCATCAATTAAAATGATCATATGGCTTTTATCTTTTATTGTCTTGTTATGGTATATCATATTGAGTGATTTGCATATGTTGAATCATCTTTCTGTCACAGGAATAAATCCCACTTAGTCGTGATGAATGTTCTTTTTAATGTATCGTTGAATTTGATTTGCTAAGATTTTATTGAGGATTTTTCCATCAATAGTCATCAGAGATATTGGCCTGTAGGTTTTTGTTTTGTTTTGTTTCGATGCATCTTTGTCTGGTTTTGGCATTAGGGTAATACTGGTGGCATAGAATAAGTTTGAAAGTATTTCCCCCTCCTCTCTTGTTCAGAATAGTTTGAATAGGATTGGTATTAGTTCTTCTTTAAATATTTGGTAGAATTCAGAAGTAAAGCCATGAGTCCCAGGATTTTCTTTACTGGGAGATTTTTAATAATTGCTTTGATCTTGTTGTTTGTTATTGGTCTGTTCAGGTATTGGATTTCTTTCTTGCTCAATCTTGGTAGGTTGTGTGCATCTAGGAATTTGCCATTTATTCTAAATTTCCCAATTTATAGTCATTTAGTTCCTCATAGTAGTCACTAATGATCTTTTGAATTTCTGCAGTATCAATTATAATGTCTTTTTTCATCTCTGATTTTATTTATTTGAATCTTCTCTCTTTTTTTTTCTTAGTCTGGCTAAAAGTTTGTCAATTTGTTTAACTTTCCAAAAATCCAACTTTATGTTTGCTTGATCTTTTGTATTACTTTCTTCATTTCAATTCCATTTGTTTCTGATCTGATCTTTATTATTTCTTTTCTTCTACTAATTTTTGGTTTGGTTTGCTCTTACTTTTCTGATTCTTTCTGTAATGCATCACTAACCGGTTTATTTGATGTTTTTCTTCTTTTTTGATGCACGCACTTGTAGCTGTAACTTTCCCTCTGAGTACTGCTTTTGCTGTATCTCATTGGTTTTTATATGTTATGTTTCCACTAACATTTGTTTCAAGAAATTTTTACTGAGAAAATATTTAATAAAATTTAACTTAATGAATGGATAAGACCCTTTTATATTCCAAGAAATATCTTCATATTTACCTTTGGTAGCAAAGATCACAGGGCTGCCTGGTATACAGGAGTGTGCAATATCTGTACAGGGTTGAGCTTACCTTGAAATGAGATTACTGTCTACTGCAGAGTTTGATAGTTAAGATTATGTGTCAAGTTGGCTAGTACATGGTACCCAGGTTTTGGTCAAACACTACTCTAGATGTTGCTGGGAAGGTATTTTTTTAAATGTAATTAATATTTAAGTTAGTAGACTTTCATTAAAGCAGATTACTCTCCATAATATGGGTAGGCATCATCCAGTCAGTTGAAGCCTTCTGAGAAAAGACTAAGGTCTCCTCGCAAAAAAGGACTTCTGCTTCCAGATTGTCTTTGAACTGGAGCTGCAATATCAACTCTTCCCTGCATCTTCAGACCGCAGGAATGCCCTGCAGACTTTACACTTGCTAGCCTCCACAATTATGTGAGCCAAAATTCCTTAAACTGAATCTCTCTCTCTGTCTCTCCCTCTCTCTCTCTCTCAGTAGGTGTGTGTGTATACATATGTGTTTGTTTGCATCTGTCTGTGTGTATGTTTGTGTGTGTATGTTAGGTGCAATAATAATTAAATGACAATAACGATTAAACTCACCTTCAAGGGTTCGAATGGGTATAAAAATAACTGAAAATAAGTAGAGATTCTTATCCTTGGTAGATAAGTTCCCTCATTTCCCTTTCTGACTAATAGACAGCATAGAAGGAAGTGAGGGAAGTAACCTACCAAGTTCAAGAATCTTTATTTACTACTAGTTATTTACTTCTCATACAAACCCTGGGAAGTAAGTTTAATTACTATTGCCATTTAACAGGAGAAAAACTCACTCCCAGAAAAGATAATATGTACAGCAGTGTGTGGTATGAAGCAATGCTGAAAACTCAGTGTTATCAGTCTCCATAACCTCTGTTATTCTCAGATTATCTTGCTACCTGCTGTTTGTGAGAGGAATTGTTTGACTATCCTTGTATTAGCTTGAAAGAGAGAGCAGTGTGTTCCTGAAATAAAAGAGACTCTGGAAACTAGAAGAGGGCAAAAGATAAAACCTTAACATGTTATTGGAAACCTACATAATTGTCACTGGGGTTTTACTAGCAATCTTTATCCTGCTACTTCCCTTAATTTTAGAGATGATAAAACAATTTCCCTGGCTTTTTTTAAAGGGCTTTTTTCCAGACCCTTATTTTTTGTTACCCATTAGTGAACTTGGGAAGGTTTTTATTTCTAAATTTATTGCCTAATTCTCCTGAAGCAGGTTTCACATTTGGATATTTCATTAAGATTGTCCTAGGACAAATCTTTGTCCTTCAAATGCAGAGGGAATAGGGATTATTTACTTCCTATTCTGCTATCTCTATGTGCCTTTGAGTGAGAACAATTACTGGAAGAGTTGCCAAAATTATAGTACCCTTGGGGAAAGGAAATTTAAAATAATTAGATTTCTTATACTATAAAATAAGGGACAGCCTTCAAAGTCCAAAGCCAAAGTCATTTCTAAAGATCTCTATTATTTAGAAGTTCCCTGGAAAGCATCTCACACCTATTTTTAGAATCATAGGATATGATGACCTTAAGACACTATACTAGAGGCAATTTATCTGAGGCTGTCTGAGTGGTTGGCATCTTATACAGTTAGAGAGAGAAAGGATTTTCTGATGTTAATAGTGTGCTTTCTTTGATTGATTTTTGTTTGGAATGCTGTCAAAATATTTTAGGTAAAAACATGAATTAGTTGCAATGTAACATGATTTTAAAAGCTAAAAAAATTTTAGATGGCATGAAATATTGTAAGACAATAGAAGGGAATTTTTTCGCCACAAATAGTGATAAAAATATTATACATTAAAAATGCAACCACTTTTGCACAAACATGCATAAATAAATATACTAGATGTCACAGGGGAAATTCAAATGAAAATCTTATTTTTCTGTTTTTGAGATGTTTACCATTTATTAGGTGTGACAAAGCAAATACAAAGGAAATGTTAGAAGAACTAGAATTTAATCACAGCTTGAAAGAGCTATAAATACGGTACTACTCTTGGTTTATCATGCAAAGGGAAAATCGATTTCAAGTCCAGGTGACCTATGAGCTATACCTTGAAGGACATTTTGTATTTCAACATGTTTAGATGTGCCGAAACTCTTCCAGAAAGAGGTGCAGTCTATAGAGATGCAAAGAACAAAAGGAAGAAGAGAACGGCATTCATTTGAAGCCAACACAAAAGTAGTAGCTGAAATAATTTATCCAGAGTGCCACAAGCAGTTAAGTAAAAGAGGCAAAATTTAATTCAAAGTGTTTCTAGCTCCAAATCGTATGTTTTTCTAAAACTGTATTGGGAGAGCAAAGGAACATACTCAGGGTTCATAGGTTCTACCTGGAGTATAGGGTGTGGATCAGTGTAAAATATAAGATAGGGAAGTTAAAGATTATGTTTTGGACCCTGGTTCAGGGGATGTCCTTATTATGTCTAACTGATGTGTTTCAGGCTCTTCCTTCAATATGTATTGTGAATAGTGAGATTTATTACACAGTCCTAACATTGATGCAGTTTAGTTGCTTGTGGATGGTGTTGTCAGGAAAAAAGGTAATATTTTCTTCTGAACTCATGGTTAGAAAGGGCAGGAGAAGCTGGAAGTAAGATATCCTCCATCCTCCTTAGACATATTTACATCACCTCTTCCAGGTTTGCATATTGCTTACAATCAATACAGAGAAGAGAAAACAAAGGAAATATGTGATAAGTTGATAAATTACTGCTACAAAATTTAAATTCTGGCCCTAAAGCAATAACAAAATAGAACATAGTGAAACAAGTAAACAAAAGATTTAAAACTGGGGATACAGAAGATCCAAAGCAAGGAGAAAAAAGGAAATTATTATAACTGGACTTAAAATTCAAAAAAATGGTATTTAGAACTAAGAAATTAATTTGAGTGAAATTAATGTTAGAATAAAAATAAAATTGAAATCAACATGAAGGAACAGGCTAAAGCATACATATATGATTGAAAGAGCAAAACAACTCACAGGAAAACTAAAAATCAAGTAGAAGCAAGATTTTGACTAGAAAGAAGCAGCACGAGTGAATGGATGGAAATGAAAAAAAGATCTACAGAGATATCCACTGCAAGAGGAGTTTTCATCGCCAGGGCACCAGCTTCTCCAGTTACCTTCCCCTGTAAGTGGGACCACAGGCCTTCCTGTGGAAGAACCCTCAGTGACTAAGCAGCATACACTGCTTTTCTCATTTCTCCCTAGTGGCGAAGCTTCAGACAAGGTCTTCAGTCATTCTCTTATTTGGAAACTTCTCCCAATCATCAAAACCCCAAATGAGTAGAAATTGAAGAATCTGCTTTTTATGAAACCACTGCTACTCTAATCTTTTTATTCTCGTATTTTTCTAATTACATATATCACTATTTACCTCCATTTTGCCTTTCACTTACAATACTATTTGCTTTTCTTTGCCTCATTTTAACATTTGGATAAAAAATTATTTGTATGTATTTACACAAAGTGCTTCAACTTAAATAGTACTGTTCTTTAAAAGAGAGAATGAGGCCTGGTGTGGTGGCTCACGCTTGTAATCCCAGCACTTTGGGAGGCTGAGACGGGCGGATCACGAGGTCAGGAGATGGAGACCATCCTGGCTAACATCGCTAAACCCCGTCTCCACTAAAAGTACAAAATATTAGCTGGGCGTGGTGGCGCGTGCCTGTAATCCCGCTACTCAGGAGGCTAAGGCGAGATAATGGCTTGAACCGGGGAGTGGGAGGTTGCAGTGAGCCCAGGTCGCACCACTGCACTCCAGCCTGGGGACAGAGAGAGACTCTGTCTCAAAAAAAAAAAAAAAAGAAAAGAAAAGAAAAGAGAGAGAGAGAATGAAGTTGACTTCAAAAATTTGGTTGTTTGTTTCTTAAACGAAAGCCTGCCATTTTTGTGGATGGTATTATCGTTCTAGAATGCTAATGCAATAACAACATTGCAATGAAGCTAATTCATAGCCAGAGAACTGCTGTTTAAGCGACTACCTATGTTGTGAATCTCTTTCAAACGACATTTTTATGCACGTTGCTTTTGTTTCCTAATATTTCTATGGTCTTGCATTTCCAGCTAGACTGTGTAATCCCCTAGGACAGGGGCAGTGTATTTTATGTCCTTCATAGCTCTTTGTACAGTGCTGAGTAAAATGACTTTTTAATGAATGTGTGGTGAATTAATGATACAGTTCTTATGTGCATATAACAGGACTCATGTGGCACCTCTAAGTTACCAAGGGTTTCAAGTTAACCTGCAGTTAAACGGAAGTGACTAGCTTCTTGAAAAAAATAAGCTTTTTCTAAATTCTAATAGTCCCTAATCAAATTTGCAAAACAGACAAGCAAAAAATAAAAAAACAAAAAATGAATAAAACACAGTTACTCAGGAGCCAGCCATTTCAGAATATTGTTTATTCAATTGCATTTTGCTGATTTATTCCAGAAATCTTAAAGAATTCCTGTGTAGTGCACATCTTTTCATTTTGACAGAGATATACATAAAGAGTAAGGACTCCATACATTACTATTTGGCAAGAATATGTACTATATTGGCGAGGTTCCATTGTTTATTTTATTCAGATATTTGTATTTCTTAAAAGGCTTACATGGAATACTGTGTGTATTATGTAAAACTGAATATTCTTTATTCATTCTTTATGCTGCATATGGTTTTCTTTTCCTAACTAGTAAAAGATGTACTGTCCTCAGTGCATTTATACTGGCTCTGGTTCAATGCAAATCTTTGATAACTTAGTTTTCTTAAGAGTTATTTTAAGTTGTTTACTTCTTTTTTTTTCAAGTGTTCCTTTTTTTTACTTTATTATTTATTTATTTATTTATTTATTTATTGATCATTCTTGGGTGTTTCTCGCAGAGGGGGATTTGGCAGGGTCATAGGGCAATAGTGGAGGGAAGGTCAGCAGATAAACAAGTGAACAAAGGTCTCTGGTTTTCCTAGGCAGAGGACCCTGCGGCCTTCCGCAGTGTTTGTGTCCCTGGGTACTTGAGATTAGGGAGTGGTGATGACCCTTAACGAGCATGCTGCCTTCAAGCATCTGTTTAACAAAGCACATCTTGCACCGCCCTTAATCCATTTAACCCTGAGTGGACACAGCACATGTTTCAGAGAGCACAGGGTTGGGGGTAAGGTCATAGATCAACAGGATCCCAAGGCAGAAGAATTTTTCTTAGTACAGAACAAAATGAAAAGTCTCCCATGTCTACTTCTTTCTACACAGACACAGTAACCATCCGATTTCTCAATCTTTTCCCCACCTTTCCCCCTTTTCTATTCCACAAAACCGCCATTGTCATCATGGCCCGTTCTCATTGAGCTGTTGGGTACACCTCCCAGACGGGGTGGTGGCTGGGCAGAGGGGCTCATTTCCCAGTAGGGGCGGCCGGGCAGAGGTGCCCCTCACCTCCCGGACGGGGCGGCTGGCCGGGCGGGGGGCTGACCCCCCCACCTCCCTCCCGGACAGGGCGGCTGGCCTGGCGGGGGCTGACCCCCACCTCCCTCCCGGACGGGTTGGCTGCCGGGCGGGTTGGCTGCCGGGCGGAGACGCTCCTCACTTCCCAGACGGGGTGGCTGCCGGGCGGAGGGGCTCCTCACTTCTCAGATGGGGCGGCTGCCGGGCGGAGGGGCTCCTCACTTCTCAGACGGGGCGGCCAGGCAGAGACGCTCCTCACCTCCCAGAGGGGGTGGCGGCCGGGCAGAGGCGCTCCTCACATCCCAGATGGGGCGGCGGGGCAGAGACGCTCCCCACATCTCAGACAATGGGTGGCCGGGCAGAGACGCTCCTCACTTCCTAGATGGGATGGCGGCCCGGAAGAGGCACTCCTCACTTCCTAGATGGGATGGCGGCTGGGCAGAGACGCTCCTCATTTTCCAGACTGGGCAGCCAGGCAGAGGGGCTCCTCACATCCCAGACGATGGGCGGCCAGGCAGAGATGCTCTTCACTTCCCAGACGGGGTGGCGGCCGGGCAGAGGCTGCAATCTCGGCACTTTGGGAGGCCAAGGCAGGCGGATGGGAGGTGGAGGTTGTAGTGAGCCGAGATCACGCCACTGTACTCCAGCCTGGGCACCATTGAGCACTGAGTGAACAAGACTCTGTCTGCAATCCCAGCACCTCGGGAGGCCAAGGCTGGCAGATCACTGGCGGTTAGGAGCTGGAGACCAGCCCCGCCAACACAGCGAAACCCCGTCTCCACCAAAAAAATACGAAAACCAGTCAGGCGTGGCGGCGCGCACCTGCAATCGCAGGCTGAGGCAGGAGAATCAGGCAGGGAGGTTGCAGTGAGCCGAGATGGCAGCAGTACAGTCCAGCTTCCGCTCGACATCAGAGGGAGACCCTGGAAAGAGAGGGAGATGAGGGAGATGGAGAGGGAGGGGGAGGGGGAGAGGGAGAGGGAGAGGGAGAGGGAGAGCTAAGTTGTTTACTTCTTGTCACTGCAGACTCTAGCTTAGAATCTGCTTCTTGGGATCTCACTACTTTGCCATTATACAGTCTTTCTTTCCCCCAACTTGAATGTTTCAATGGATCATTCAGAATTCATTTATAAATAGTATCATAGGATTTTTTTTCTTTTTTTTCTTTTTTTTTTTTTTTGACAGGTCTCACTCTGTTGTTGTTCAAGCTGGAATGCAGTGGCATGATTTCAGCTCACTGCAACCTCTGCCTCCTAGGTTCAAGGGATTCTTTCACCTCTGCCTCCTGAGTAGCTGGGATGACAGGCCCACACCAACACACTGGGGAAATTTTTGTAGTTTTTGGCAGAAAAGGAGTTTTACCATGTTGGTCAGGCTGGTCTCAAACTCCTGATCTCATGATCCAACACACTGGGCTAATTTTTGTAATTTTTCATAGAGAGGGAGTTTTTCCATGTTGGCCAGGCTGGTCTTGAACTTCTGACCTCAAGTGATCTACCGGTGAAAGTGAGGAATTTTTAAAGGACTTTCAAGTTATGATCAAGTGGGTGCTACATGAAAAAGACATCCAAATTTTCTTCATTTACTTTATTCATGAATTTTTTTTTAATTTGATGAGATATCACCCTGTAAAAATAACCATCTTGATAATCCGTTCATTAATAAAACCTTAGAAAGTGACACATTTCTTTAGATTGTGTTAAGTCAAAAGACAGGCCAAAGTATCTGTGCTCTCTAATGATCTTGGTCTTTATTTTCTTCACCAATTTAAAATACACTTTCAGGGCCTGGGTACTGTGGCTCATGCTTGTAATCCCAGCTCTTTGGGAGGCCAAGGAGAGACTCTGTCTCAAATAAATAAATAAATGAATAAATAAAGCACTAGGCCAGCGTTTCCATAAGACAGCGTATGCCCATGGCCTGCAGCATCTGCAGCCTTATCCATCAGTATTAATGAATCCATCCATTTAAAACCTCAGTCTATACTGACCACAGTGGCTTTGATAAAAACAGGAAGGTCAACATTATTTTCAAGTGAGAAAAAATAAGCAACAATCAACTTGAGGAGGCATAGCCTTCCCCATTTATCACAAGTCCCACCCTTCCCGGAAAGTATGATGCATAGACCTTGTCCACTCCTTCAGCCCCTATGAACTGTTGAGCTTGTGATCCTTGCTTTAGAACATATAAAAGACAGGTGGATAGAATGAAAAACTGTGAAGGGTAATAGCTGACTTCATTCAGAATATGGGTGTAATCAAAGGAAGGTTGGGTGAAGTAAATGATCTGAAATTGAGGAATATATCCAGGTTTAGATCATTTAAAGAATTCCTGCCTTTGGATATAACAGCCAGTTTTGCATCTATTTTTGTGTGTGTTTGTGTGAATTGCTCATATTCATGTAATTTCACTTTGATTTTTGTTACATAAGATTGATTGTATTGTTATAAAAATAATAACACTGCATTGATTCCAGGATTCAGTGAAACTCTTGAATTTAATAATTAAAATAATAATGCTAATAGTAGTAATAACAATATCAGAGAAACATTATAATGATAATAAAACATTTCAAAAAGGATATTACTTCAAGTTGTCCAATGACTTACCTGACATGTTTTGAAGTTATGCACACAAATACAAATGGTGGCTTTTTGTAATTCCATTTAAAAAATTTCTTATCCTATTTTACTGAGTTGTTCTGATTTTTACATTCTATAAATTATTTCTCTTTCAGATATCTATCCTAGAATTCTCTAATTTCTAAATTATATAGGAGTCATTTGCATAAAATTCAATATTTGTTAGATTGATATAAAAATATTCAAGTCTAGACAAAAAAAATCAAAATCAATTGTGCACTAGTTTGGGTAATGTTTGCTGCTGTAATAAACCCCAAACTGAACACAATAGAACTTTATTTCTTGCTCATGTAACAGTTCAGTGAACGTGCTCCTGCTTTGTGGGTGGCTTTTCTTCATTGGGTGGTGCAAGGATTCAGATTTCTTCCGTGTGGATGTGCACCCTTAAGGGACATAGGGTCTCTTGAATTCAAGTAGAGAAAGGGGAATGCTTGCACAGAAGGCACACTGGCTCATTTTGGAATGGAAGAGCCACTTCTGCTCACAATTTCATTGGCAAAAGTAGTCACATGGCCACACCTAGACACAAAGAGTATTGGTAAATAAAGTCCCTGGCTAGGTAGCTGCTTTTCAGGAAAAAAAAATACATGAAAGGAGAAGCACAAATTTTGGTGGGCAACGTGCCATCCACCACAGGCAGTCCTATCTGCCAGCATTAATGAATCATTCTATTTGAAACCTCAGTCTATATTGAGGTTTAGACTGAGGTGGCTTAGGAAAAATAAGTGGCTCTGATAAGCAGGGCCATCTTTTTTTTAAATAGAGAAACAAGTAAACCAAAATATACTTTAGTGATATGTTCAATAGAAAAGCATCATTTAAAAATTAATGTAGTATATTTTTCCTATAGAGAAATAATTGAGAACAGTAAACACTTAAAAAATAGTCAAATAACAAAAAATGCTTTTCATAGGTTGCTATGGTCTGAATGTGACCTCTTAAAATTTACATGTTGAAGTCCTAATCCCAACGGATGGTATTAGGAGGTAGTACCTTCAGGAAGTGATTAGGTGATGACAGTGGGATTAGCGCCCTTACAAAAGTGGACTGAGAGAGACTCCCTGCCCCTTTCACTATGTGAGGACATAGTGAGAAGGTGTTGTCTATGAACCAGAAAGTTGGTTCTTGCCAAAGAAAGGATCTACCTCGAAGTTAGATTTCTAGCCTCCAGAACTGTGAGAAATAAATTTCTGTCATGAATAAACAACCCAGTGTGTGATATTTGTTATGGTAGCCTTAACGGACTAAGACACAAGTATATTGTTGTCAGGTAAGTGTAGGAGGAGGAAAGAAGAATGCAACTAGAAGAAAAAAAAACCAATAAATTAAGGAACAGAAAAAAAAGAAGAAAGCAGAAAAGATAGAGGCAGTAAAAATAGATCCGTACAAAGTAAGCAGCAGGGCAAGAGAGAGGAGAAAGAGACCAGTAGTGCACAGGGTAGAGAGAGGCAGGTTTTGAAGTGCGTGCTGAAAGGTAGGCCCAGCTATGCACTTTGGTAACGGCCTTTAGAGCATTTTGGACTCTTCATCTATTTGAACTGTGGTAGAGCTGGTTAACCTTGCTGAGAGCTCTTCAACCCCTTTAATCCCAAAGTCTTTGAGGCTCCACTCTGAATGGAATAACTAGAGCAACCCAACAGGATAGAATTTAATTTCTAAACCTGGCTATCAGCAACCAGAAGAGCTACATGATATCAGTGGCAATTGGTCTTATAGTTAGTTCATTCTTCCTTTGAGGCATACATTCAGATAAATAGGTAAATCATACACATGTATATAAAATAGGTAAATAATATATACGTATTAAGATCTCTATTGGACTTGGAAATTAGATTAGTTTTAGAGCAGCATTAAACAAATACTCAAAAATCTGTCATAAATGTACTTAACTAACTAGCTTTTAAAGAAAAAACTGGATTGTGTGCCTTCATGTCTTAGTCTATTTTGTGTTGTTATAAAGGAATACTGGAGGTTGAGTAATTTATAAAGAAAATAAATTTATTTGGCTCACAGTCTGCAAGCTGTACCAGAAGCATGATATAAGTATCTCTTTTTGGTAAGGGCCTCAAGAAGCTTTCATCATGGAGGAAGGCTAAGGGGAATAGGCAGAAAGAAGAGGGCAAAGGAGAGTGAGCAAAGAGGTGTTTCACCTTTTTGAATAACCAGCTCTAACTAATAGAGCTAGAATGCACTCATTATGGTGGGGAGGACACCAAGCCATTCATGAAAAACTTCCCTTACAACCCAAATACCTCCCACTAGACTGCACCTTCAACATCATTGGGGATCAAATTTCGAAATAGGTTTTTGAGGGGACAAATATCCAAACTATATCATGCCACTATATTTTATTTTATTTTGTTTTGTAGAGACAGCATCTCCCTTTGTTTCCCAGGTTGGGCTCAAGTGATTCTCCCACCTCAGCCCCCCCATGCAGCTAGGACTACAAGCATGCGCCACCACATCTGGCCAATCTTTCTCATTTTTGTAGAGATGGGGTCTCGCGATGTTGCTCAGTCTGGTCTCAAACTTCCGGCCTCAAGAAGTCCTTTCACCATGGCCTCCCAAAGTGCTGAGATTACAGGAGTTAGTCACCACACCTGGCTCCATTGTGCCACTTTTAACTAAAAGGCACTTTTGTCTCAATATTTATATTCTCTTTCTTTTCAAACTACTAATCCAAGATTAGATAACTAGACTAGACTTAGACAAGTCTCTACACAAGCAAATCATAACAACATCAAAAACAACAAAAATTAGATTATAATAGAACTAGGCACTAGGTTAGTGTACTTTAGAATTTATTTTCGTTTAATCCAACAGAGATTCAATAGCTGTCCATTCCAAATTTGATATCCATAAGTATATTTTTAAACTTAACCTAGGAACCTGTGCATTTTACTCTGTCTGGTATGACAACTGGATTAAAGTGTTGGCTCTAGTTGAGTAGGGAATGGGCAACAATACTATAAGTAAAGAGCAGTGTGAGACAGACAGGTCAAATAATAAGAAGTTACTGGGTGATTTAGTTAGCCAGACAAGGGAGGTTCCACTGTCAAGGTTGACCATGAATCCAGGATCCAAGGAAGAAGTCACTGGCCACTGCAATTGGGGAACCAGTTGCAGATGAGTGTCTTCCCACTCTACATTTACAGGTGAATCTTTCTTTCCAAAACCCACTGTGGGTCAGATATACCCTCACTGAATTTTAACTGTATTTTACCAGAATCAGGTAATTTTTCAAACAATTTGAAAGTAAAGCATTATTTCAAGTGTACAACTAACCAAGTCTGTTTTTACTTGAAGTAATTTTAGCTTATTTTGTTTTACCTCCAAATAGAGAATACCCTATTTGAAGATAAAAGCTGTTGTATAAATATAAAGCAAGATAACAATCAGGGTAGCCTGAAGGTTGAAATCGAACCAAAGAAAATAAATTCAGAGCAACAAATTACTGTAATACTTTCATTTAATTTGATAACTTTCAATCATATAATGCACTGCACAAGTTATTTGGCAAGAACAAAAATAGTGTAGAAACTCATATCTTACCATATATCAAATTAAGTTTCAGAAATATTGTTAGTTAAAAGAAATAAAAAATTACAATTCTTCGTGAAATTTATCAGACTATGCTGTTAGCAGCAATAGCACTATTTATCATGAAAGTCAAAGGAAGGGACCATAATGAAATAACTATATTTGACTTTACACAATTAAAAGTTTTGTATAACAAACACCACAAATAAAATGACAGAGGACACATAAGGAGTTGATGCAATGTTTTCTTTTTCTTTCACTTTTTTTTTTTTTTTTTTGAGATGGAGTCTCCCTCTTGACGCCCAGGCTTTAGTGCTGTGGCACAATCTCAGCTCACTGCAACCTCTGCTTCCCGGGTTCAAGTGATTCTCCTGCCTCAGCCTCCCAAGTAGCTGGGATTATAGGCACCTACCACCACGCCTGACTAGTTTTTGTATTCTTAGTAGTGACAGGGTTTTGCCATTCACTGTGTTGGCGAGGCTGGTCTTGAACTCCTGACCTCAGGTGATCCAACCGCCTTGGCCTTCCAAAGTGCTGGGATTATAGGCATGAGCCACCGCACCTGGCCAATTCAGTGTTTTCTTAAAAAAATAGATAAATATTTTTAAATAAAAATAGTTGATATTGGTTAGATTAATATACACATTGCTGGAGACATGTAAAGTTGGTACATGTACCTATACATTTTTAAATAAATTGATTCATAATTCTGTTTTCTAGAATTTATTAAGCAAAAGTAATCTGAGATATTGATAAAGATTTACATGGTGCTAGTATTTATAATACCCTATTCTAGAAACTAAGCACCCAAACATCTGGCAATAATTAAATTATGATATCATAAGATAAGATGATACAGCCATAAAACAAAAATATTTTCAAAAATTTTGTTGATTTGGAAAATTTGTTTGCCTCATTATTATTAAATTTTTAAAAGTTGACTTACAAAAATTATATGTACTAAAAGCAACTAGTGCAGTGATTGTTTTAGACAATGGAATTATGAGTAATATTTTCCCCTTACATGTTTTCTATTTAATTTTTCTACAATATGTATTGCTTTATATTAAGGAAATGTTTATATGAAGAATATTTGATGGGCCACTGGAATCAAGATGAATTTTGTGGCCTATGAGCTGAGATTGCGTCAATATTGCAAGGTCTTTGGCTTCCATTTTTCCTGAGATGTAGGACTAATGGAAGATTGTGAGCAGAGAAGTGACGTCTGATTTAAGTTTATAAATACCTGCTAATAGTTTCCTTCATTATACCTTTAAGGCAGTGTCCCTCTGTCTTTGCAAATGTCCCATATAAGGCATAGCAAATGCAGTGGCCTGCTTGGACCAAGCAGATACTTAAGTGGATAAACAGTGCCAGATGTAAGTGCATAGGACTACCTACACTATGTGGCTGGTAGGAACACTAATAAACTATCTGAAGAGGACATCTGCTTCTCAGCTCCTCATGACTTCTGTCATTTAGAAATGTGGGCAAGTATTTCCTGACTTGATATGTTATTAAGAAAAACTGGAAATATAGATTTTTTATTAATTTTAAATTTTCTGAAATATGTGGCAACAGGCACGGTATAAATCTAGCTTGGAATGTTAGTTTGCAATCTTTGTCTTGTTCTCAGTCATAGTGTCCTAGAATTTGTAACGTTCCTGTATAGTCTTGATAGGTCTCATGTCTGCCCTCCGGTTGTCCCTGTCACTGTGGATTTAATCTACTTGGTTTATCTACCTTGTCTGTCTTACTTATTGATCTGAATGTTATTTATTTTTTTCCTGAGTCTACACAATGCCTTTCCTAGCCATTTACTTCTTAGTTTTCATTCTATTGCATTGTTACAGTTTAAACTATACTTTTTTAAAGCTCAATTTCCATCTTTTTATAATAATCTTGCTAACTCAGAGGCAAACAAGTTACAAAAGATGTATTTTTTAGACAACATTTAAAAAAATACAGAATTTGACCATTTCTTGAGATTTAATCTTACATTGTATAATGGGGTCACTGAAATCTGAATTGACATGTCTGGCCTACTTTTAATTAGGCCCTCTTTTAATATAACCGTTATTAAAAGGAACTTGATTTCCATTGGGAGAAAAATGAGCGCAATGTGATATAAATTGCAACTATGAGAGATTCTAATGTTAATGTAGGGAAAATTTTCCAGAGAAATTTTGAGGATGTGTTTATGATATACTAGCTATGCATAAATAGATTACTTTTAAAAATACAACTGGAGCCATATATCATAAATTCATCTAATTTAATTTATAAATTATTACTAGTCACTCAAATCACCATATATTCCTGAAATCAAGTAATATTTAGACTTGGCTCCTGAGTATCATAAGAGCATGGGGTAACATGATGGACAAACTCGGTGGGTAAAATACTCAAAGAAAAAGGAGAGTATGCTTCATTTTCTTACTCTTCTCAACCCTAAATATTGGTACCATTTACCTTCAGGGAAAGACTCAACAGACCCTGGGCAACTTAGACTAAAAGTTCTTGACATATTTAAACATTGAATATCTCTAACAGAAAGCTGAATTTGCATTTCTGTGAAATTCATTGATTAGTTGTACCATACACAGACAGAGGTAGAGTTTCCAATCAACTTATTCATGTTTTACTCCTAAATAAGTGAAGGAATACCCATAAAATTAAGAATTTAAATAAAAGAGGTTAAAACAACCCTAAAAATGAAGATTCTCAGGGTGCCAAAGATAAAATCAAAGAAGTTATAAATTATTGTCCTGAATTAAATGTAATTGTATATTGTATCTCTGAAACAAAAAGTGAATTATATATTTTTAAAACTCAGAGAACAAGAGAGAACTTTGAGAAATTAAAAATATGAGAGCCAAAGTAAAAGTTCAGTATATGAGGTGGAAATAGAAAATTTAAAGTAATAGAACATAGAAAAAGTAGAAAGACAGACAATGGGGAAGGAAAGAACCAAAAATTAAAGTTCTTTAATATAAGGCAAATTCTGTGTTATTGTGCTAACTCAAACTTGAGAAAGTTATTCATTTTTATGTAGCAGATATGAAAGAACCACAAAAGTCTGTGGAAAAAAGGGAATTAAAAAAATAAAAATATACTTTGGGAGGCCGAGGCAGGTAGATCATGAGGTCAGGAGTTCAAGACCAGCCTGACCAAGATGGTGAAACCCCGTCTCTACTAAAAAAAATACAAAAAAAAAAAAAAAAAATGAGCCGGGCATGGTGGCACGCGCCATGACCTTTGCTCTTGACTGATCCATTTTTGCTTTGACTGAATCACTCCTGCCTCTTGGTGTCCATTGCTTTGATTGTGCTTTGTTTTCAGGGTCATACTGGTAAAGCCATGTTTATCTCCTGTTACAATTTTTTTTTGCAGAGAAGCTTCAGGATCTCCTGATCCTACTTGTTTAAAATTTCCATTTAAAGCTCTGCTCTTTTCCATAGCTGATCTGGCCACAGTGGTTTTAGCACACATCAGTGGAGTTTGCTCAATTTTACTTTCTCAGTTAAAATCGGGTAAGCTGAACCAACTGAGATATCTAAGATACTGGCTGTTGTTGGTGCTGTCAATTGTCAGTCTTTCTCATTTAAGGCACGAACAAGATTAATTTTTCCTCACAAATCGATGTGGTTGGTTTCATTTTGAACATCACATCATCTTCTCCTTTCTTAAAATAAGTCATTTGTTTGTAAGCTGCTAATTTCTTTGGGGCATTGTCAACATTAGCTTTTCATAAGGCATCAATGATTTCAGATAATATATTGTCTCATTAAAAAGATTCTAGTTCTCAAGAAGGTATAACCTGACAATCTAAAAAGCTATTATATGAATTTTAAAGTGATTTTTAAAAATATGCTTTTTGAAAAACGTGCATTCAGTGACTTTAAGTAGTTTTGGGCTATATATTTTTATTTACACACACATTTTGCATATATATATGGATCGTCTATGTATCATATATAGATATATACATTTATGATATGTATCATATTTTTTCTCATATATAGAGAAAATATCTATATACATGTGGTAGAATTTCTAACAAAGCCTAAATATATTTTTTAAGTTCCTAAATATCAGGTTTGATTCAGAGAAAAATATTCCATTATTAGTGTTATGAAGAAAGACATTTAAATTTCATATCACATATTTTTCTTTTGAAAGTTTTATATATATAAATGTACACACATGCTCATATTTTATATACATGATCTTCAAAAAGTTCATAGAAAATATATGTTATGAAAAAACTATGCATGGATTTGCAATGTTTGTGCACCAAAATAAGCTTATAATAATTTATTATAACATGTCTGAACAGGATCTGGTTTGAGGCACCAAGAAGGCTAAGGTATCAGTTTTCAGGTATATGAGATGCATATTTTGCCATGTATGTTTGTGTCTAAATTTTGGAAATGAGCTAGGTATCTTCTTTTCAAATAAAAAAATTGTGGCCATACTTGTTTCTATTGCCTTACATGAATTAAGCACATAATTAGCCAGCATTCATTCATTCACTCATTCATTCATGAATAATCAACAAACACTTACTGTGTATTTATTATGTGCCATTCACTAGGAACGTCACCTTTCAGAGGAAAAAAAAACAGAGAAATGTAACTCACACAGATAAATGTACAACTAACAATTCTGATAAGATCTGTGAGGGAAAAAAAGAAAGTGCTATGAGAATGAAAATGTACTTTAATATACTTTGTTTTCATGTGAAAAATACCTGCAAGTTCCCAAGATTATTTTTTCTCCAATGTTAGTATGTATAAAATGAGTTTTCTGTGGTACATTAGTCACTAAGGTACACTAGGTTTTAGTAGAAGAACAATATAATTTTTCACCATTCCTGCCAAACACATTCAGAAAGAGAGAAATATAATGTTATCTCTATGTGGCCCTTGAGGAAATTGAGTCAAAAGGAGATTGAGTAACCTGTCCAAAAAAATTAAGTCATGGAAGCTGGAGCTCTTTACATCCAGGCACTGTTTATAAGATCAAGTTGTCATGGTTGGCTTAAGATGGAGAAAGAACCTAAGAAACACAATGCCAACCCCATCATTCTGCAGATAATAAAATTGAGGTCAAGTGTCTTGCCCACTGCCACAAAAGTGCTGAAGCTTAATTAGCATGCAGGTGACTTGGTTCTGAGTCCCCTGTTCTTTTCACTCTGACATATGCCATGATCGATAAATTTAACATTAGTTTCAGTCTAATGTTTAAAGATTTTATTTTCTCTTTTAACTTAAATATTCTATCTTCTAAGATATTATAATTTCCCCTCCACCAACCTAAACTTAGTTGAGTTGAATACTTGATATTTGCCCAAACATCAAGCATCTAGAAAAGATTCTACAAAACCCAAATATAAAGAATCCAAAACTCACCTTCACCACAGCTGGATCTCAAATTACCCACGGCCATTGTTTAGCCACTCAGTAGGAGGGGAGAATGTAACAGGGATAACGTTTTCTTGGAAAGAGACACTGGTCTTTATTAATTATAACTGAAATATCTCATTTGTGTAAATTTTACAAAAATGAATTATCATGTAAACATATTATTAGGTCCCCTCCCAGGGCCTTGGGAGTCCTCTGCAAGAGAAAGGTCCTGAAGCTTAAGCTTTGTTGACTTCACAGGAAATGAACCTCTTGTTTCTGAAAGCTTAGAATCAAATTTAGAACCCACGTTTAACAACAGACCACAGGACTTGATTGGAATGGATTTCTGAAGTCTCACATTTTCTCTGGCATTATTTAATCCTTGCATTAATGATTCCCCATTGTCCTAATCATTTCTTATTTTACTCTGTCAGATTATAGATTTCTTCCAAAAATGCCTTGTATTGGAGTTCCACCAAGACACAGATGACACCCTCCTCAGGTAAACCCTTAGAGGGTGCCTTAACTCTGACCATACGTCTGTAAATAGCCGTTTAAGGATAAGGACCTTTTACAGAGGTATGGTCAGAGTTAAGCGTGAAGTGCCCAAGGAAAAGCAACAGTGGGAAGTTGTCAGCTACCCAATGCCTGAAGAAGCAAGTGGAGAAAACTATGGTATCTGAGCTTGAAGAGAGCTCAGGGTCCTAAAGGGCAGGGTTGGAGGAGGGTAGGTGTCATTAGAGTCAAGGCACTGAGGCAGGCAGGCAGAGGACTAAGAACTCCCTCAGACCCCACCACTTCAAACTCCTGTTGGAGCCTCCTGACTCTGGTTGCTGCTAATATGAGCTAGGGGCCAAGGAACTTTAGATGGTGCAGTTCGTAGGGTACAAAGCAGAGCAGAGAATGGCAGACTGCAAATTTAGTGAGGGGAACAAACCAAGATTAACTGGCTCAGGCCTGAATACCCTTAAAATAAGGTCTAGAATAATGTAGATTACTATTTAAATACCTGGGTACAGGTTTATATTAATATTTAAAATTATGAGAATCTCTTTATCAGTAATTCAAACTCCATGAAAAAGAGAGCAAAATTGACATAGATTTTTGGTTGGTTGGTTGATTTTATTGTTTCTTCTGTTTTGTTTGTTTGTTTTTGTTTTTTTATGATGAACCAAAAGAAAAAAAAAAACAATTTTTAAAAGCTGATAAGGAGCTGTTAATTTATGTAGTCATGTAATACTTACGAATTTATTACTAAATATATTTGTGAAGGGGACACATTATCAAAGGTGGATGAATTGTAATTTAAGTACCAAATACCTTATTCTGAAACAAAAGTTCAGAACAGTTTTCTTGACCCCAACATTTTCAAGCCTGCTGAGGTTGTTTTGCCTGTCTCTTCACATATTTTGTCATTCTGGTCATTATACTCACAACTCCTGCATCAATAACTTCCTGGAAACCACTTTCTCTTTAGCCTTCTCAGCACAGTCCTTTTCCATTGTGTCTGTGGTTATAGGCGTAAGTGGGTGTGAAATTGAAGCACTTGGACTCCTGGATTGAAGCTGTGATGCAAACTCTCAGGCAGTGAGCAAGTAGGGTTGTCTGCTTTCCTTTTCTGTCTTAGATCATTGAATGTACAATCCTCTATGCAGTGAGTGATTAATGCAGATACAAAGCTTAGCCTTTACGTGCTACTGAGCTGCTGAGAACAATTTATAGGACTAACTACAACTCTAATGCGTGTGCAGGAAGTTTTTCCCTAAAAAGACTTGGAAATATTACAACGTACCTTTGTAGTTTGGGTGCTTTTGAGGCATGGAAACACAGACTAAAATATATTTAGGGATACAAGTTTCCTCCTTTCAAAATTTGTCACAGTAGGAGAAATGCCCTTTTTGTCACATAATAATAGATTTGATATTGTCAGAATGAATGTTTCTGCCCCACTGGTATGATCTCCATGAACAGGATCAAATTTCTGTATATTTTAGATTTACAGAGAAACTAAGAAGATTAGTTTGCATTTCTTGCCCCTGACTACTATCCATTCTCCTGGGGTTATGGAAAGAACACAAAGTTTGACTTAGAAAACTCTGGGTTTAATTCACTTTACTAGTTTTATGAAATTGCTTAACCTCTAAGCCTAGCTTTCCTCATCTGTAAAACCTCAGCCATAAGAGATTGGATAACAGCTACCTACTATAAGGATTAAGTACAATTATACGGGTTAAACCTCTAATTTGGTATATAGTATATGACCATCACCCCAAATCCGACAGTTCTCATCTTTCATTTTATGCCATGCTTTATTATTTTATGTTTATTTTCCCATTTATTTCATAGAGAACACATTTTGGATTGCAGTTTTGTTAAGGAAAGGAAAAGACTATGCAAATAACTTTTAAGGAATTCTAATAATCATTTCATTAAATCGGGCCAGGATTTTTTTTCTGACAGCTGAACGCTTTATCCAACAGTGAAACATTATTTTACACATATTAGGAAATTGATGTTTGCCAAAAATACTTTCAACTGATTTTGTTTCATTTTTTGTTACTTCAGGACAAAGGTTAAAATGCATATAGGATCAAGTATAATTATTTGTCCATTTCAGTTCTAGGGGTATCAGTTGAATATTTGAATGGATCTTAACAAAACTGAATGTACTTTATAGAGTACATGACTTTTTTTCTTAATTAACTATCTGAATTGTGATAGACGTTGTGGTAAGTTTCTCATCATGTTTTCTTTCTTTTCTCTGAAATAGCTGCTGACTTTGTAAGAGTGCTAAGTCACAGCTGCATGAATATTCAATAGCCTTGAAACAAGGACCAGGCATTTGGTCGATTGATAGATGAATGTGTAGTGTCTGAGTTTTATTCCTCTCAGGGAAATTTTGAAATTGATGTGGCTATGGCTAGCTGCAACTTATATGCACTATTTGAAGCTTATTTATTACCTACTATCTCAGTTGAATCCTCTGATTGAAAATAGTGTATTTAAAATTATGATTTACTATGCAACAATCTAAATGTAACTGATTTTAAATGCATTGACTTTTGTTGTCACTATCTTAACCAACAATTTTAGGTATGATTTAAGGATAATATATTATTTAATTCACATTTTCACATTCTTAAAATAAATTTTTTCAGTACATATGAGCATCAGGTCACTGATTAATTCAGTACCTAGCTACAATAGGTGCTAATGTTCACCACTAAGTAATAATTATAAGCATTTGTTAAAGTACCAATTTCTATTTCTACTCTACTTGTGAGTACTATCCTAATCCTTAATTAGAAGGACAATTTTATATATATATATGTATGTATGCAATCGAGATACTTAATGTATAGCCTCCATTGGATATCTGGATTGCTTAATAAATTTCAAATACATTTTATTAACAGGTAGTAATGAAATCAGTGAAAGAAGCTTGTTTTTCATTCACAAATTGTTAGTATATTGAAGATTTACAAAAGAATGGCCATGTGTACACATTTTTTACTACTGTGCAAATATATACTCATCTGCAAAAACCATTATGGATCAATTGCAATATTTAGACATCACAATTATAAATGGAGGATTTTAATAATTATTTATAAAAATAATTTCAAATGTATTCCCTAGAAAATTTAGGATAAACATTTTCTAACATTTGAATCAACTATGCAAAATCACTTGCAATCAGTTTTTAGAGCCCATTAACTTTGATGTCATTTCAAATGCTGTTTACATATGGAATAACTACTTTGATTATCCCCTAGGAAGTTAATTTGGTGTTTAAAGCAATGAAATCTTCTTTCTTCCATATTTAAAATTACAAAAAAAGTAAAGAATAACAACACAGCAAGTGAGGATGCTGAACAAATATAAGTCATCTTGCTCAAAGTATATTTACTCTTTGATCTTGAACTCTTCCTTTTTATAATTTTTTCCCTAATTTTAAAAAGTGAGACAATACATTTAAATTTCTGTATGCTACACCATTTCTTCACCTTGGTTTAAAACATAAAATATACCAGGGGTTACTTAAACCTGTACTGTAGGTACCCAAAGGCCCATGAAATACACATTTACTAGCAGTGGTCCTGAACTAATGTTAAAATCAAACCAGCAAAGGAAGCCTTAGGGATATTTTAAAGTGGTTGTTTGAGACTAATATTGTCTATTGGAGGTTATTGAACATTCCATTGCTGTGTTGTGTTACAGTAATTTTGAAATTGATAGAATTTTGAAACTTGATATCACTGTTTTAAAAGTTTGCCTTTTGACTCCTACTCCTATTTTGACAGGTGGGAAAATAATTTTTCCTACAGCACAGGGGTTGTAAAGAGAAATGAAAATGGTAGCTACTAGTGTACACTCCTTAAAAATGTCAACAATGAAATAATGTTTTTAGAAGGCCTCTTAAAAATCAAAGCTTGAAAACATATACTAAAAAAGAAAGGTGGTTAGTTGGGCTTCTCTGATGACTCAGCTCCATAGAATCAATTTAAGGAAACTCAAGTTGTAAGCAAAGTGTCCTCAGTTTTAAAGGTAAGTGTGAGCTTAAGAAAGAAAATGATAGTGGGAAAATTGTTAAAGTCAAATAGCTTCTAATAAAATGTCTACTCATTTGTGGGTTCAGTGTATGCAGTTTTTTCTTGTATGTCCCTGTAATTCCAACTCTGGGTTTTAGGCTCATGAAAATTAACTACACAACCAACCAAATGAAATGAGTGAAATAAACTGTCAGGCCTGAGGTATGACTATCTATTGACGCATACCGCAGTGTATCATGAATGTAGTGAAGAAAACTTTGCATTGGTATGTTTTTAAGCGATGGTCTTCAATATTTAAGAATTTCAAATTTTTGAAAAGATAGCGGTAGACCTTCCATATTATTCTATATAAACCAGTTAACTGGACCATGGCATATCCTGACTCCTTACAAAGAATTTTGGAGTTTCATAAAACTAAGTAATGCAAGATATCTCATTCTCTTAGTGTTTCTTTTCTGTGATGTATATTGGTCTTTGATTTTCATGCATATTTATGAATTACCAAAACAATATTTTTCATTCTGAACTTATGATATCAGCAGGACTGGATGTTCTATACTAATTGACAAATTAGATGCATATTAATCACCAGGAACACATGGTGGCATCTACCCCCAAATTTGGAAAGCACTCAAAAGTGTCATTTGCAAATTTAGGACTGTTGACAAAATGGGCAGTTTTTCTTTATAGGAGGCATGATGCCAGGGGCCTAGTGAATTGACATATTGCACCTTATTATAAGAAAGTATACAGAGGATTAATATAATTTTATTTCTTAACTTGGTTAATAAGATGTATAGATCCATTTAGAACCACCAGCCATCCATTTGAGTGGCAGAAACCTAACTTAAGTGAATTTTTTTATATCCACCCCACCACTATACTGAGATTTATCGAAGTTTGAGAGGGTAACTAGTATCAAGGCACTGGCATGGAAGTGAGGTGGGGGGAGGTGTGTATGAAAGTGCTAATTCACCTTGTTTTTTTAGTCTTCTGACTACACACACAGATGTCTGCTGAGATGTCCATTATCCCATGTGGCCCTCAATTATTTTTCCTATTGTTTACCTCAGAGGCATGCTGTATTCCTCTCCTCCTGATCCCTTAAACTCTGGTGCTCTGCCCCTTTTGGTGGTGATTCTCTTGTCTCCAGCCTACATTAGGAAAACGAAATGAGTATTTTGAACTTTCCTAACTCCCAATAACTGCTCCTGTCCCTCATCTCTAGATTCTATCCCTTCACCACTATCTTCTTGCTCCCTAGGCCAGGGTTCCTGTCTTTGGAGAAGGCATCAGTCTTTTTAAACACCATTCTCCCAAGCATTGTGGTTAATACCTTGGACTTCTTTTTATGTCTCTATGGGTTTAGGGTTTTAGAAATCAAAGTCAGCAATACTCATCCTTTTCTGTATTGGGCTATTTTATATCCCCTCTTATGAGGTAATAGGCATCATATAGTCTATTTTCAGTGATATCTAATAAAACTCGTGATGATGGAAATAGCTACATGTGGCAACTGAGCACCTGAAGTGTGGCTAATGTGACTGAGAGAGTGAAGTTTTAATTATATTCAGTTTTAATTATTTTAATTTAAATGGCTACATGTGGCTAGTGGCTGCAGTATGAGATAGCACAGATAGCTGCTTGAATGTAGAGAAATGACAAAGGGGAACAATATGATAAAGGCGAGGCTTTTAAAAAATGGCTATAATTGAAAAATATCATCCAGTCCTGAAATCATATCAGAGAATTTCTTTTGACATCTGTATAGCATGTCAAAATTGAATTGAAATTACCATAACTCAAATTGCCTTAAAAAAATTGTCCCTCCTTCTGAGTGTAATTTCTTCTTGCACTCATTTACCACTAATGGGAGACAGGTAGCAGGGAGAAAAGAGGGGAACAAATCTAAACTTTCAGCAAAAGGCCTCTTCTGAGTAGATTACAAGTCTCTTATGCTAGTGTTTGCTTTCTCATTCCAAGATGGCGTCAGGATGTAAAAGAAAGCCTAGGAACATGTCTTCTTGTGATGGGGAAGGGCCCCCTGGATTGTATGACATTTCCTCGGTTTCTTTTGGTCTCCTAAAGACTGGGACCGGACATGAGTGATGTCTGGGTAACTGCTTAACTACCGTTAAGAGTCCACAGCCAGTGAGACTTGCAGTCTATTCTTGGTGGGTCTTGCTGTTGCTGTCCTCTCCCAATCTGACTGCTACCTTGATGGGATCAAAATGCTGGCTCTGTCATACAACACATATAGGGATGACTGAGCCCAAATAGAGAATCTCGGTGTCGTTTTTCAGTGCTTTTGACCCTACAGAGGTAAAATAACTGCATGTGACACATTAAATGTTGTGAGGCAAAGGAGTTGGATTCTCAGATGTTCTTGGCTTCCCCCATTTGCATATCTAGGATTTTTGTTGTGGATTTTCTTAGCGCCTTCCTGTATTTGGCTGCGACCCAAAGGGGTAGTTTCTTTTCAGGTTCCTTTTATCTGAATCTCCCCTTCCTCCTCTCTGAAGGCTTTCCATTCGTCTTCTTGCCTGGCCAGAACTTCTCTGAAATCCCGTTATCAATGGTTTACAGTAAGCTTTTGTGATCCGAATTAGCCAAGATTAACACTTAATATTTAGAGGGAACTTTTGGAATTTCTCATTTTCTCTTTAAGTAAATCTTGGCACTCAAGATTATTGTGTCGCTGTGGAATCAAATGCTTATTTTGGAAATTAAAAGCTGAATGTATTTTTTTTACTCTCTGCTTTTCTGCATTAAAGATACAAAGGCCTATATAATAATGTTAATAAAGCCATCTATAAGTTGGATTTTAAATTTTTATAGTTTTTTGTATTTTTGAAAATTGACATTTGCCACTTTCCTTGTAAAGATTAAAAAAAAAAACCTATGGGATTTTGCACAACCTAATTTAGAAGTAAAATCAAAATCACAACTGAATTAATGAAAGTTTCAGGATAAGGAAATTCCTGAACTTGATGTATTATTATTCTGACATGGAGGAAAATATTCCTCATGAGCTCCTTCTAGGACATTTACATTTATAATGTAATAAGAATAATTTTTTTCACATTATATGACAAATTTATATAATTTTTTCTAATGATTACCAGTAATTAAATGTCAGTTTCTAACTTGGCTCCAAATAGTTAAATTTTAAACTATTTTAGCAATCATAAAGTGTTCAGGTCCTTTCGTCAAAGACAATTAACCATTTATTTTTATATTACAGGAGGTCAACATGAAGCAAATTTAGACAAATTGTAGTTAACTTTGCATAAGCATTTTCTTTAAAGAAAATCTGTAAACTCCAGACTGCTTTGATTAGTTAAAAAACCTTTCATCCTCCTGTAAATTGATTCCATTGTGCAAATGTCTTGTACTGTGGTACTTCTTACTCTTAGAGAATTATCACCTGTGCTATTCAGTCAGCTCAGTCAGTGAGAATAAAAAGACCTCAGAGAACCACAAAGAATTCTAAGAAGATGCTCTCTCTCTCTCAGGAACTGTGTGTTGGATGGATCAAACCTTGAAATCAAAATGTTCAACTTTGAGTTTATGTTAAAAAGAAAGCTTCCCATATTAATGTCTAGAAATAAGTTTTACACTGTTCTCTCTTGGAAGGGCATTATTTTTGCATTTTGTTGACAAAAGCAAATTTCATAAATAACTGTTTCATTTCAATTAACCAGTTTCTTTGGGATTTATTTTAAGATGGACTTCTTAAAGTAAGGCTTTTGATATTTTTAAAGTTAGAAATTTGTATATATGGCCTGCTTTGATCATCATTGTTGATCAATGCTTATAATACTAGTCTAAGTGGCAAATGAATTTTTCTCTTCGAGCGTGTAAACTCATTTATATACTTGTTCTTTTAAAAAAAATACATGGAATGCCTTTTTGTGCTGGATTTCTTTGTTCTCTCTTCTATTGCAAGAGGTTAAGCTTTTCATAGTAACATTTTTAGTGTTGACTCATACTACTTATCTTAATAATTTCAATCAGTCTAATGGAGTGACCTAGCTACTTGGTTCTGTATAATGATGATTCCTGTCTAGAAATCATCCTCAGCCTTCCTTGTCTTCTCTTTTAGTGAAACAAACTGTACAGCACTGTCACTCATTTTAATAGGGGCAATGTCATTGCTCGCCATCTGTTATTTAATCTTTAGGATTTGGCAAAACAGACACCTTTCTTTTTATTCCACATTGCCCTGTTTACCAGATATAGGACTAGTTCTTTGCTGTTGAAGACTTTCAAAGGATTTGCATTTAGAGGAACTTGAGGTTGAATTCTGACTCCATCAATTAATAGTCAAATAATGTTGTACAAGTTATTTATATAATATAAAATTATATTTCTTCATCTGTAAGATTGAATTAATAGTATCTTTTATTTGGTTTTATTGTAAGGATCAAATGGACATATAGAGAGGCAGATATAGATATAAACAGATATAAGATACATAGCTAGATAGATGATAGATATTAGCTGGCTACACAAATGCTATATACATGATAGATATAGATACAGATTCGTAAACATATGGTGTTGTAACTATTATGGATATATTATAGTATATATTATAAATCTTACCACTTATTTCACATTTAAAACTAACCAATGAAATACAAATTATATTTTGATTTCATTGAATTGTCTTGCAATTTAGAACACTTTGGAACTGAATGTTTTTTATGTGGTTGGTAGTGAGGAAAACTGGGAAAGGTCAATTAAAACACAGAAATGCAAGGTTTAGAGAACGTTTAAATGAGGTAGTGCTCATTTAAGAATGTGAAAGACTGTAATACAAAAATAGAAACCAATGAGGAGACACCAACAAGTAAGCACTTAAATCATACCGTAAAGAATGGGAATGAGTTTTTCAAAATAAATAGGAACTCTTGATTCTTAGGAAGGTTCGTGTATTAATTGCTTAATTTTGTCAGTTTATTTTATTTGGGATTGTTTATTACATTCATTTTGTTCTATCTTTTCAATTTATTTTATTTCAGTGACATCATTGTATGTCTGCTGTATGACAAGCACAAAAGCATCATTCTTACCTTTATGAGAGTTAGTAATGAGCACAGGAGCCTTTAAAAAATGAACCTGGTAATTTAAAGAGAACATGGTTATTGATAATGAGATTAAAATGTGGTTTAGTGAGAGGGTGCTAGGAAAGCAAATAGAAAAGATATTTATTCCAGCCTGTGGATTTGAGGAAGATCTGCTAAATAGATGGTGTCGTGATCTGCTTTTTATGATTTCTATGAAAGACACAGGTAATAGTCACAGGTAATGGAAGGATCAAATATGCTATCTTAGATGTGTTGATTGAAAATCTCTAATAGGTAGGTCTAGGCATATAGATTATTTGCACAAATTTTCCCAGGTGATTTTAATTTTTATCTATGGTTCCTTTTACTTCAACACAGATTTATCTAACTTTTGTATAATTTTTCCCTGGAGGAAAATTAATAAAATGAATATTAAAATATTATTTTAAAATGAAGCATTTATTTATACTGAAAACATTCCCTTAGCTTCTACATATTTTGGATCACAAATTGTGAAACACCCAGTTCTACAATATGAATGGACATTAACTCTTCTGTATTTAACAACAATTAGAGAAACTTTTTCTTTGAATAATCACTTTACATTTTGCAGATACTTCAGGCCAACAAATTTGACCATATGGGTGCATCTATTTGTGTAAATTACTCCTATTGAGAGAAAAACTAGCACGTAAATGAGGCAATTCTAAAGAGTAAATCCAGCTAATGTGTTCCTGGAATTTTTCAGAGATCAGTATTTCAAAGATCTTTATAAAATAAAACAGAAATAATTCTTGGGATGTATTAATTTGTTTTGAATACTGGCAGAAGGGGAGAAACTTTCACAGCTTGGGTGACAAATTTTTTAATATTTTGAGACATTTATGAGAAACTAAAAATATTATCTGTAATAGTTGTTGGTACTTGATTGATTACATTTATTTCTACTCAGACAATCTCTTCTTTTAACATCCGATAGGTTCCTTTGCATTAAGAGAATCTCCCATTTGAGACCCAAATCAGGCCTGAGGGCATGGGCAAAAATCACAAACAGAATACAAATACCCAGAGCTCTTAGAGTGACATAATAAGCTGGGGAAATTTGATTGCGCATCACCACTGAGAGCAGTTTGACCGATTAGTGTGCTGAAGCATGCCCATTATGAACAACAGTCCTAGGGACCTCTTTCCCTTCACCCAGCAGTAGGTGGGGGGCATGGACAAATAGAAGACAACTAAGTCCCTGCCTTTAGAGGGAGGTGTAGTAAGTGATTCAAGCAAAGGGCAGTCATCCACACTGATATTTCTCGGGTACCTCCTATTTTCAAAGACGTCTTCACTCCTAACAGTGTGACTCAAATCATTCCTTTATCATAGAATAGTGAAGATATATAATAACCATATTAGGGAATCTGTAAAACATATAAATGCACACACACAAACTCCTCCAGGGTCGAGAGGAGAAAAAGGGGTAAAAGAACAGGTAAATAAACACCATGTGGTCTTCACCTTAATGCAAATTTTGATACTTATACAAATAATGCAAAAACACATTCAGGTGCCTAGGTGGACCAGGGCAAAGGGAGGGAAAGGGTCTTGAATAGGACTTTAATGTGGACACAGGGCAGAAGTTTCAAATCCAAACAAGAAATCTTTAAGAAGGCATTAAATAAGTATGTTATCAAATATTTATACTCCTTAAGGGCAAACATTACCTTTTTTTTCCCTTGAGTAGATCTACTTTATTTTCAAAACACCTTTTTTTTCCTCACTGCAATCAATATAAGAGGAGATTAAAAAGGAAATCTATAAACAGTTGGAATCAATTTAGCATTATCTGATCATAGAAAAGGGATTTGGAAAGTATAAATGAGATCTGCTGTAATTTTTCTCCTCTAACTTCTGCCATTAAAACAATACCAAATATGTTCAGTGTTATTTTATTGTTAATGTGTTTTCCCTTTATCCATCATAATTAAACAATTTCAGTATAGAAAAGACAAATAGAAACCCCTTTACAAGTAACTTGTTAGTTGTCATGGAATCGAGGAAATTTTAGGTCTTTTTCTTCCTTGTAACTACGGTAAAGAACCATTATTCTCAGCAAACTATCGCAAGGACAAAAAGCCAAACACCGCATGTTCTCACTCACAGGTGGGAATTGAACAATGAGAACACTTGGACACAAGAAGGGGAACATCACACACCGGGGCCTGTAGTAGGGTGGGGGGAGGGGGGAGGGATAGCATTAGGAGATATACCTAATGTAAATGATGAGTTAACGGGTGCAGCAAACCAACATGGCACATGTATACATATGTAACAAACCTGCACGTTGTGCACATGTACCCTAGAACTAGAAGTATAATAAAGAATAAAATAATTTTAAAAACTATAAAAAGATTTGTTTTGTAGATTTAGTTGAGGAATTTCATAGAACACGACTTAAATATCCTAATGAATATCTTTGATTCTGTGCCAAAATTAGAGTAAATTTAATTTTAAATTATAAAAAGCACTTCAAAATGATTAGAATAATCAATGAAAGTTGCCACTATGAAACTGTCATTTATTTTTGTCAGCAAGAAAGTGGCTTCTGACTAAATCTTGCAGTGTTGAAAATGGTACAATATTAAAGCCAATGAATCAATTCCATTGCCTCGATATTTCATAGCCACTGACTGAAACATAGCCTCAGATTATTGTTTGGGACCGGGCTGACAAATAAGCACGACTCACTGTTAGTTCCCTCCATCCTTTCCAACAGTAGACATCAATCATTAGTCAGGCCTTCTTCCTCACCTGGTCCAAATGAGAATCCAGTCACACTCAATACAGGGCTCCAGGCTGTCACTACCAATTGATCTGAGTTGATACGTAACATGAAACCTATTCACCTTCTTGTGATGTATATATCTTTACAAGATAATTTAATCAGAGGAGAAAAGTTTGCATTTGCAAGGTGGTGTGGCTATTATTACAGCTCCTCCTCATGTCAGATTCATAGAGCAGCTTCTTGAAAACTTGCTTCTTTTATTAAATCTCATTTTTTACCACATCTTGGTTCAAGGCTCTTTTGATTGATGGCTTGCAAAACAACAGGACCAAAACAGGTTCATTTTTCTTCTGTGCAGTGAAAAACATTTAAATTGGCTCTTCATTATTGTTGTTCTGCCTCAAAGAAGAAACTCAGAAATTTCCCACATCAAATGGCACAGTCATAACACACCAGGAAACATCTTCCTTTTTAATATTTATCCACTGTCCTAATTACTCTTTAAAGATAGAAGTGATGTTTATAAACATATGAAGATTTTAGATTTTTTTGGTGATTTATTTCAAGCTACGGGATATAAGAGCTATTGGACAAGCACAGTTTATTCTGGTTTGGCAGGTGTATTAGGCTGTTCTTGCTCTGCTATAAAGAAATACTGGAGATGAGGTAATCCATAAGAAAAAGAGGAGTTAGTGACTCTTGGATCTGCAAGCCATACAGGAAGTATAGCAACATCTGCTTCTGGGGAGACTTCAGGAAGTTTCCAATCATGGTGGAAGACAAAGAGGGAGCAGGCATGTCACATGGCAAGAACAGGAGCGAGAAAGAGAGAGAGAGAGAGAGAGAGAGAGAGAGGAGAGGGAGGGAAGTACTACACTTTTTTAAATGACTAGATGTCATAAGTCACTCACTTTTGCAAAAATAGCACCAAGGGGATGGTGCTAAACCATTCATGAGAAATCTGTCCCCATGATCCAATCATCTCCCACCAGTACCCACTTCCAACATTGGGGAATATATTTCAAAGTGAGATTTGCTGGGGACACAGATCCAAACCATATCAGCAGGATTGATAAATTGCTTACGAGTCTGCAAAATTAAATTGGAAATATAGTCTTTGACTGCATTAATTCAATATATCAAATTATTTTTAGACTTCTTATTGACTTAAGTGTCAGTGAGACAGCCTACAGGGATCAGTTTCGCTGCTCTACAGAGTAAAGCAGGAAGGAGCTAGGAAATGATTCAAGGCCAAAAAGACAGAGAACTCAGCACTCTAATTATTTTCCTTTCAAATATTAGAGCCCCCTAATATTTCAGTTCGATTAATAAAAATGAACAGAAAAATAAGGGACTCTACAGTCAGCCAAGATAAAATAGTCAATAAAAATCTTACGGTAATATTTTGGTCTTTTGGAACCACTCAGAGTAGTTTCTGTTTTTCTGATCAGACCCTGGCTGATACATTTGACTGAAATAAAAAATATGTAGGATTTGCTTTTGTTTTCTGGATACACATGTATGTGGCTAGAACTTGTACAGAATTCATGTGACTTCTGGCCATTATTGCAGGGTATTTAAAATAGACCTATGTTTTTCTAAATATTTTAAATTTGGCATTTTGGCTATTCAATATTGTTAACTTATGTTAAAATGCATCAAATATAAGATACATTGATGGGTGGTTGGAAAGATTAATGAAGGATAGATATTAACCAACAAGTATGGTAAAATGTTAGTAGTAAAATCAAGGTGATGGGTATATAACTGTTTACTGTAAAATAACTTCAACTCTACTGTATGTTTTAAAGCGGCCATAATGTTGAACAAATTAAATTTTGTGGATTTAAAAACAATCTTTTTTATCACTCAGAATTAATAATTTAGGGTTATAAATTAATATTTTTGCTTCCCTTAATTTGGTAAAAATTGAAAAGCAAGCTTAAATACAACATAAACACTCTCCCATAGACTACTACCATTGTGTGGGTCAAAGAAGTATAATTTTGAAATTTTGAGTGTATCAATTTATAGTCATAAAGGTCAGATTCATACTTGAATTTAACTATATATATGTTTCTATAATTTATATAATAATTCTACTCCAGAAGAATTATTATTCAACACTGATTTTCTAAATTAAATTATGGCTATACATAGGGAATTTTCTTTTTTCAAAGATTTAATTCATATGTTTACAAAATACCTAAAATATTAAATAGAAAGAACCCCATTCATTAAGATATTTTTTGTTTGTTTGTTTTTGAGACAGAGTCTCGCTCTGTCACCCAGCCTGGAGTGCAGTGGCGCAATCTCACTCCGCCTCCCGGGTTCAAGCAATTCTCCTGCCTCAGCCTCCTGAGTAGCTGGGATTACAGGCGCCCGCCACCATGCCCAGCTAATTTTTGTATTTTTAGTAGAGATGGGATTTCATCGTGTTGGTCAGGCTAGTCTCGAACTCCTGACCTCAAGCGGTCCTTCTGCCTCAGCCTCCAAAAGTACTGGGATTACAGGTGTGAGCCACTGCGCCCGGCCATTAAAATTAGTATATTGTCATTGATATATGTTTCTGCAAAATTTAATTTTAAATGTCATATTTGTATTTAAAGGGGGCTTTAGCATGAAGCTTACAAGTGAAAAGTTGTCAATATATTAGTCCCTAATACATGTTTATGACATATTTGATTATGCAGTATTTTACCATTGAATAACATTTTCACATTTTAAACATAAATTATTATGAAACACTGTGTACATTTAATTTGAAGGTTGTCCAAATTTATTATAAAATATGAGAAAGAAAACTGGACTATTGAGGTAAGCATGATGTTATTGAAGCATCTAGGCTTATTAACCTAAAATACTGTATCTTTGTTGTTTTAAAAGTTTTGCTCTGCTTTTAGATTTGGGGCACTTAGAGAATAATGCCAACCTGATTATCATTCTCAAGTGAGCTTTCAAGAGTTCATTAAAAGTTAAGAAGAGAACAGCATGCTCTGGGAAGCAGCTATTTTTAACAGCAACAAATTTGAATTCACCTACTTTAAAGCTTTTTGCTGTTTTTAGAAAATATTTCTATCAATAACTTTGAGATTAGAAGTCTATTAAGGTCACAGTTCACAGTCTCATAACACAATATTCTGATATTTTCCCCTTCTGACTGAATTCATGAGAACCAAATTATTTTACTTAAGAGCAGCCTACATAAATAAGCAGAGTGTACATATTTGCTCTAAAAAGAAAACAAACAAGAACGTTGAAATGTCCAGTTTAATTGGAGTCCACAGGTATGTATAATTATGCTTTGATTTGATAAATCACTGCTAAATGATCTGTGAAAACCTTGCTTTGTGGCAAAGGGCTCCTTTTAACAGGTAAAGCTTGAAATTCCATCAATAAAAGTAAAATCCTGTATCATTAGGTATAGTTTTGTGTCAAATCTAAATGAAACAAACAGTCTTTGAAAGCTATAACATCTGGTTAGTAATTTAGCTATATCACAAACAATATTTTTGATTATTCTTTAATCATATCAGTCTCTATTTATTATAATTAAATATTTAGAGAAATACTGGGAAAATATTTTTTAAATTACAAAATGCATCTATAAATAGTTACCAGAGAAAAGAAGGCTACATTTTTGAAATGTTGTATTTAAGCAAATCACAGATTTTTGTTTTTCTAGAATGTTCTTGCTTCCTTTTTACTTGTCCAGCTACTATTTATTCTTAGGCACCAACTTAGTAGTCATTCCCTCTAGCTCATTACCCTAAACATGAAGAGTAGCCTAGCTATGTCATATTTTCAAGTACAGCATTCTGTAACACTCAATATAATGTTTGCTTGTATGTCTTCTCCACTAGAATTTAAGCTCAAAGAGTGTAGGGACTGTGATTTCTCCAATGCTTATCCATTGCTATTTGTGTTTTCAATTGCACAGAGTAAATGCTCAATAAATTGGAATACTTGACTTAAGTTCTGAAGCCTCTCTTCTCTAAAAGTCATTGTAATGTAAATCAGCATTTCAGTGGTCTTGAAAGGAAGATAACGAATTTCAGGATCTCCTCCTTTCCTTTTTAATATAAATGTGTGTTTGTTTGAAGAATCATGATGGAATCAAACAATCTAGGCTTCTAACTCTGTGTCTCACTCTGTGTCTGTCAGTGCCCCCGACCACACACCTTCAGAACCAGATGGACATGTGAAGGGTTTAATTGAAGAGAGTTTAACGAAAGGGTTATTTAAGGGTGTGGGCAGCGCTAAGTGGACTAATCTGAGATACGGAAACATTCAGGAACTAGCGCTGAAGAAATAATAGAGCTAGACTGTAGTTAAAGTGACAAGCACAGATTTTATTTAGGAGCTACTGCAATAGTGGAAAAGATACTTCAGCATAGTCCTGGAGTCAGTTCAAAATACAGCATGGGCAAGTGAGAAGTTACATCCAGACAGGAGGGTGGGAGTCAGTAGATAGAAAATTACAAAGAGGAAACATCAGGGGTGAGGAGTGATTCTGGCTAACCCAGCTTGACAGGATTCTTAGTGAAGGCAGGCCACGGTGATCAGATATCATCTAAAGGATGATGGTGGATGAGGAAGTTGATCAAATATTGAGGTGATCAAATACTGAAGTGGGGGACATTCTCTCTAAACTGACAGGGTTTTTGCTAAAATTAGATGATGCAAAGGTTGTCACAGAGGTTGAAAGGTCTAGATGTAGCTGAGAAAAGCGTTCAGAGGAGGCTTGAGTAGAGTTTGGTCAAGGATAGAGTCTTTTTCACTAGCAAGAATGAGAAGCTGTTATCACCCCCAAAGGAGCAAAGAGAAGAAGGAACATTATAGGGTCTGGGACTTAGAGGAAAGCAGTCACTGCTAAAATTTTGACCCAGCAATGATGGAGCTGGCTGGGGTGGGGAAGACTAGGGACTGAAAAATAAATATCTCAATTTGCCATAAAAGATATGGTGATGTGATTAAAGCAGCACACATTCCTTTTCGTGAACATAGGACTTTACTATACCTAGGCTATAAGAAAAAGCTTGTTATGAATAATGGAGGTGACTGTATGTGTATGGCACATACGTGCATCTGCGTGTTTGTGTTGTTTCTGTAGCAGCACATGAGCAGCATGACTTGAGCACCAGCTCTGAGCCACGCTGCCTGTGTTCATATTCTGGCTCTGCCACTTACTAGCAATGTGACCTTGGGCAAGTTACTTAATATTTCTATGCATTAATTCTACGTCTATGCAATGGGGATAATGGTATTGTCTGCTGTAGAATAGTATGAGACATACAAGTTCTGAGAATAAGTTTGGGACTTAATGAGTACTAATTAAATGTTAGTGTTACTACAGGCATATGTAATAATTTTTTCCCAGTGCATATATAATATTGTAGTCTACCCATAGCTAGTCGTTTATAATTAAGATTGTTCTGATGGAGGCTGGGCGTGGTGGCTCACGCCTATAATCCCAGCACTTTGGGAGGCCGAGGCGAGCAGCTCACCAGATCAGGAGATGGAGACCATCCTGGCTAACACAGCGAAACCCCGTCTCTACTAAAAATACAAAAAATTAGTCGGGCATGGTGGCGGGCACCTGTAGACCAAGCTACTTGGGAGGCTGAGGCAGGACAATGGTGTGAACCCAGGCGGCGGAGTTTGCAGTGAGCCGAGATTGCGCCACTGCACTCCAGCCTGGGCAACAGAGCCAGACTCCATCTCAAAAAAAAGATTGTTTTGATGGAAGGATTTGCTGACAATGACTATATTAGTGATAAAACAGATTTAAAAGTCATCTTTTCATTTTTGTGTGGTCTATTTGGACTGATTGTCTAATGGATTATCTTGAAATTGGCCTCCAAATAGGCTGAAATCTAGTTTAAATCACATCTGCTTGAATTGTTGTGCTCTTAGATACGTTCCTTCCCAGCAGCACACCTGGATTCATCCAGGTACTTAAGAAACTCCTTTTCCGCAATATGTCCTGTTCTAGTGAGGTAAAACCATTTGTGTCTATCTGTGTTTGTGTGTGTATTTGGAAGGGAAAATATTCCCAATATATGCAATTTATTAGTATAAAATTATAGCCAATGAAAAAATGAGTTTATTTTTACCTATGTATTAGTTGCTTACATTTAACATAATTGACATAATCCAATCAAATGGGCTAAAGATTAAAATACAGTTTTCTGTATTTGTGAGATTAATTGAATAATTATACTTATAAATTATTGAGAAATAATCTTTGTTCTTATTAAAATAAGTTCATCAATTCACAGTAATCACAATATGAAGTAAATTGATGGATAAAATTGAGTGAATTATTTTAGAAAGAACTCCAGTAGTGTAAGAACTGTTAAGAAATTAGTTATTATCATTCCCCCTACCTTTCCTTTATTAGAAAACCAGTCTCTGCTCAGAGACTCAAGAGGGAAGGCATAGGTACAGCACTAACACAAGGAAGGACAATTAGACTAAGTCCATTAGCTTTGTAGAACTGAACAGGAAAGTCAGTGCCTCAGGGGCAAAGTTCCTGTGCAAGAGGATGGCTAAGCAGAGACACAAGAAAGTAAAGTCACAGAGAGACACAGACAAGCACCCCAGCAAGCTTGACGATTAACCAAGAGCAAAAAAGACAAAGACTGTCTGGAGAATTTCCACTTATTCTGAGGCAGAATTTCAATTTGTACACTTAGGGTCCATGAAATTTTCAGGTAACAGACTTTTTGTATTTGAGCCAGGGCTGACCCATACATTCCTTGGCCAGAGGCAATTTTGACTCTGTGGTTTCTTGCTTCCAATAAAAATAATAATAATAAAATTATATTGTAGCGACATTAGTATAAAGAGAAATATAACCCAAGCTATATTATGTTCAACTTTTTAGTGATGCAAAAGGTTCAAAATGTCCAGAACATTTTCTTCTTTTGATTTCACAAGAAATTAAAGCATTTCTAAAGACCTCAAAATGCATCTGGGGTCCTGGACCCTGTGCCTCCCACTGTGCCCAGTGGCTAAATTGGCCTTGACTTAGCCTTCTTTGAAAGCATTTCTATTCCCTGTCCTCGAGTAATCCTTACCTAAGAAAAATGACATTCTCCAGTGAAATTTCCTAAAGGGCCCAGTTCAAGGATACATAAAATCTGTAAAATTAACAGAAGTTTGAAACATGTCACGTGGTTAGATTTTTTAAAAACAAAACCGAAGACTTCCAATTAAATAGATCTAACATTTAAAAGTTCCTAACCACTGACATCTGTGCTAAATATTGTTTAAAAATGTTTTGAATTATTTCAAGAGTAGCTAATTAAGAAGAAAATATCTTACTGTTGATCCATATCAGATTTAAAGCTTCATTTGATTTCATTTTTAAAATAGTTTTACTGAAAATTAAGTGAATATTTCATACTTGCAAATAGTATCTTAGGAAATTCTGAAAATGAGCTTTTGTTTTGATTTTCATTAATGTCGACACCTATTACCAATCTGTACCTAATGTCACTTTTTTTTAACTTAATAACATTGAAATCAGAAAAAAAATCATTATATCTCACTAGGCACATACACTGGGATTTTGATGAAAGGAAATGCATTTCTCATGCAGTCTTTTAGTAAGGATTTGTTTCAAATGTGGGTTGTTCTACTTTAAAGATCAACACTCTGGACATTTTGAACCTTTTGCTGCATTAACTGCATTCATTCTAAAATACCTTTCAATTTAAAACAGAAGATAATTGTAATACCTTGAAGCAAATGAGATGTTATTGCAATAATTAAATCCAAAATGAGACACAGATACTTTAGACCTGCTGCTATTTCAGCTATTTAATAGCGAATAGCTTTTCCATTGGTCACACTGATTTCTTTCTTTTCCAGTTGAGATGGAGTGCTGCATACTAATCATATTCTAATGCATTTTACAAGAGGTAAAATGTGTATTAAGCTCTATCACACTATTTTAAATTAATATAACTTTGCAAAAATTATAATACTTATAGGACGTGATGTTTTCATCCCACATAAAAATGCATCAGATTTAAGAAAATAATTTTACATAACAATAGGTAACTTGAATACTAAGTGGTTTTTCCACTAATGAATTTGCCAGGGGAATCAGGGGGCTTTTCTTATTAGTTTTCTCAAGCTTCAGAAACTTTCATTGTTTAAACTGTGCCTCAACATTTCAGCTGGAGGTGTGGAGCTGGTCCATGTGATTGAATATGTGAATGGCTATACTGAGAGAACAAAGCAACTATTTTTTTCAAATAGTGTCATTTTTTTCTCTGGAAGGAATATCATTTCCATCAAGGACATAGCTCATAAATTAAAATATTAAACCAGAATACATTATTTATGTCAAACTACATATGCAAAAGGACATTTCTGTTTATAGAAATAACCTAAATATCATATTTCTCTTGAAGAACAACTTCTAGTAGATGTATTTCTCTCTTGGTGAAATAATTACGTGCTTCAGTGTTTGAGAAGCTGAAAACCACTACATTTTTGGCTGCCCCTCTTAGCCCTTGCCTGTGGCATTCCTTACTGCTCTTCTCTCCCCTTTATCTTTAAATCTTACTTTAAAATAATGGTAATAGCTGACACATGTTAACACATATTGAGCACTTACTGGGCAGTGGAGTAATCTGAGGTCCTGGAGCTAGTCTGTGGACAGCAAATGTGCACCTAGGTGGTCCAGCTCCAGAGTTCATGCTCTTAACTTCTCCCTCATCAGGGGGCTACAGAGGCTGGCAAGTGGGGAGAATGGATAATGCTTTTGTAGAAAAGTGTTCTGAATATAACTTTTAACCTGAGATCTTAACAAAAGAATCATTCCCTGTAAGCCCTTTTTTTATCTGGTTCTCTGAATGTTATTACTTACTTCCACTCTAACTCTGGTGCTGTGGGTTTCTGTTTTCCTTCCCTCCGGCTCACCAGGCTCCCACCTCTTCTGCTGCAGCTCTTATTTTGGGTAGTTCTCACTCTTCTGCTCCTGCCTTTATTACTAATTTTTTTGTATTGACATTGGCATTTCTTAATGACAAATGCCATCTGTTATTTGGGTTTATCTGGTCTCTCTCCTGGCTGCAGATGTGCTTCTGCTGAGTGTTTAAAGAAGTCGGCTTCTGTTTCCTACATCTAAACTATTTTCATAATATTTCTAGTTTAAGACAGACTCTTCTCTCCTCCTGACACAATGACCTTGAGGGAATGAACTGGAATCAGTACCAATGCACCACCCTGGCCTCTGCAGTGTATATCTCTACTCTGGCCTTCCTAAAAGGGATTCCTTTGTAGAAACTACTGATGATTAGCAGGTCACCCTGGCTCCAACCCTGATTTCAGAGCCTTAGATTTGGGGATTCCTATTAGCCCAGTGTTTCTCATCATTTCTTTGCCTTAGGTTCAGCTGGCATCTTTACGGGAGTTGAACTCCTAGAGGTGTGTAGTCCACAGTTTTAAATCTCCCTGTGTTCTTGACTCCCACAGAAGTTTTCTTTCTGGGACCCCTTTTATTCCTTCTTTCCTCCCATTTCTTGAAATAATCAAAAGACTTTGGTGGGGAAATGTTCCCTTTAAAAGGGAAAAACGTTCTAGTTCCCTTGATCCCTTTTCACCCTTCAAACTCTACTGTGAAATTAACCCCAGCAAGTCTCCATTATGTATCAGTACATTCTTTGTTTTTCTACCCAGGCCAGCTCTCTCCCTGCCAGTTCTCTGCATCCTCATGGAACGAGGGCAATTGATGCTATCTTTATCTTTCCAGATCTCGGATTCATAAGCCAAGACCTTATTTCTTTCCTCCTACCAAGAGCGTGACCTGCTTGATTTTTCTCTTCTCTCTTTTACAGTTATTATAAAATTGTCTTGAATTCCTATTCCTTCCAGAATGCTGGAAAACTGATTTCCAATCTCTATTTTACAATGAAGTTTTCAAAAACAATTTCTATTTTGCACAAGTGATTATGGCTAATTCATAAGAAAACAAACAGAATTTACGAACTTAGCGAATGTTGAGAATTATGAAAATGCCAGAAAAAAACATTTATATGCAGTTCTCTGAAGTCTTAATTCAAAATGAAATAGGAGCTAGGTTTGCTTTCTAGTATGCCTTTGGAAATTGTCCCTACCTTGACTTTCTGCATAAATGGTCCTCTGCCAACATCCGTGTTTAGTTTTGTTTTTCTTTGTTGGTTTTTGGCTGAAGAATCAGCTAGCCCAACAAAGCTAATTACATTTTAGCTTCAGCAAAACTGAGGTTGACTTGACTGCTGGGTCTGCTGTTAGCCCATCCCTTCAAAAGCGTGCTTGATGGTCCATTTCTCTTTCATTGTGTATAGATATGATTGATTCATTCATACTCATGGCTTCAATCATCACTCAGTTTATATCTGCACAGTCATCACATTACTCAAATAAACATGTTTCTTACTCCTTAGCAAGATAATCATAATTAGCATGAAAATTTATCAACATACCTAAGCTCTATGTCAGTGACAATATCTTACCTAATGAGGTAAGACTGGGAGGTGTTACTTTTAGCAGAACGTACTTCGTTATGAAGGCATAGTTTTAATGGGAATGTATCTTAAGGATTCTGTCTGTTCTTGCCTTGAAATATTAGGCTATGGAAACAAAAGATAACTCCAGGGTAAATATTTTTAAAAAGTAAGAATTAAAGCTCCAAAAATAATGACTGAGGGCAAAATATTATTAATAAATTTATTGAATTTCAAAGTGCACTAAAATTTTTATGAAACAGGAGTTGGACAGAGGCTTAATTTATGCATATAACATCATTTTCCAACTTATCTGAGTTCAGCAGAGATAAAATTCCTTTCATAAATAAAGAGGCGACAATTTTTGGTGACTGAAAAAAAGGCAAAGGGCACAGCTATATTAGCAATTTTGGTCTTGATCGACACCACAGGCATTCAGTAGCTACTATTTCAAATTCATTTTAAACTCTTTTTTGCATTTTAATAGTTTTGCTTCTAACACTAGAATGCAAATGTGAATTTTTGCCTCTAGCGTGTTTTATTCCTACCTTGTCAAAGTCACTAGAAATCTATATTATTCTAACACTACATTACATTTTTCAGAAATCAGAAGGAGAAAGAATGTATGAGTAAAGTCAGAGGGTATGAAAAGATGTTTTGTGAAAAAAGGGACAGAAAAAAATGTAGAAATATAGGAGGAAGGACTAATAAATGGGAGACATAGGAGAGACACAAAGAAAAACAGAGGGAAAAATATGAGAGAGAGGTTTGGTAAATTATGATCATGGATGTTGAGACCAGTTGAATGGATTTTGCTTTCCCTGTTTACTTAGATAATAAACACTTTCAATTTTTATCACTGTTGTTGGGAATACTCACTGTTTAGTAGTTAAGGATACTTCTTGCTTACTTGAAAGTAGTGTGACAGCTTTAGTTTTCAGAGTTCAAAGTTTTGCTTTTTTAAAAATAAACCTTATTAGATACTGATAATTTTACTAATTAATAAAATAATTTTTTATATAAATTCATTTTGGAACTTTATAGATTTTGGTCAATTTAGTAGATGTGTTTAAATGCCTCTTTGAAATTCAAATATTGACAGCAATTTTTTATTTATACAGCAGAACATTTAATGCTGCCTTGTTCTGAAATAGCTGAAGGTTATACTTTGAATCAGCGGATTTTTTTACTTCTCAGCCTTTTCTTTCAGATAAAACTTAGGTTTATGATCTAATTAGGGATACCATATGGTGTCATCAACAATAACACAATGACACCGTGATGGAAATAAAATGGCTAAGAGATCAATGGATTAGGCACTTTTCCATGATTTCCAATTTTTGTGAACAAATTATTCAGATAATGTTCTTCTGAATCAAATAATCAAAGCATCTGCCATTTGTTTACTTGCTCTCATTGAAAATGCTTCATATCTGGATGATTCCAACTTCCATTTTTTTCTGATTTCCTGGAGTTGATGCTTCTTAATTCTTAGGCATAGTTTATATGGTCACAAAATCATTCCCAGACTGAGCATTGGAACCGTTCTGTCCACTAGAACTTGATTTCTGCCTCCATCTTTGCTTCTCAGTCTGCCACTCTTTCCCTTTCTGACTATACATTGCTTTCTCAATCAGCTGGAACTTTCATAACTCTGTCTAACATTTTTATTTGCTTTTCCAACTTTAATTACACTTCCATTTCTCATGTTATTTTTCCAATGGTACCTTTCTTGTTAATAGATTGCCCTCTTTTTGCCCCTACATTGTAACCTCCCATCTAGTATCTTTTCTTTAGACTGAACACTCCAAGAGTAGCGAAGTATAACTCCTCTCCTTTCATTTACTCACAACTCTCTCTATCTTTAAACCCAAGCTACAATTTTAGTTTTACATCTATGAATTTGAAATTAGTATTTATTATCCCATGATAATTTATCTATGTATTTATATGTATAGTAATGAATGAATTTTATATAATCATTATATAGATCTTACAGATTTATTATCAAATTTAAATTATAACAATCATTGGATTAAAATAATTGTTTATACATTATATATTATGCATTAAAATTATATATGGCATTTTATATAAAAGGATTAGTATGGAATAACTTTATTCATGAGAAGGACATGAGAAGAACAATAGTTGATGTTCTAAAAGAGTATTTTTTGGCAACATACAATCCAAGCACTTTGTACTCATTTTTTTAACTATAAAATGTAAGCTGTTAATTGCTTGAAAACTTTTATAAAATACTTGCATGCCTTTGTGGTATTAATTTGTACTTCAGACTTGAATCTCTGATAGCTTTTTGAATTTCAAAAGAAATCACTACTTATATATTATTTTAAAAACTTGTTGAGCTTTCATCAGGGTAGTCTGACAACCTAAGCAACATTTTAATTCCAAAAAACAAAAACATGTCAAAGAGACCATATCCAAAACAATAAGGAGATTTTTAATTAGTCAAATTTTTTTTTGTCACCATATGGTGACAGTGGGATGGCTGATGTGCAGGTGTGCACTAACCACACCTAGGCTATCTGTTTATTTTGCCTAATAGCCGATCTGGAAAATAATGATGAAAAATATTGAGGAGGTAGAAAAAACACAGCTTGATTGAATATTCTGTGTACCACAAAACATTGGTGTATTGAAAAATTGGGTTGAAAGTTGTTTTCAATCTAAAAAGTACATGTAATGAAGATAAAGGGAAAAATACTGAAGGGTTTGTAAAATGGTAAACTTGTGAGAGAATAAATTTTATAATTTGATATATGGTATATCTCAGGAATAACAGTGATTCATTTTCAACAGACTGGGAAATATAAAAGGCATTTGATTTTTATCTTAAAATATCTGCTAGTATAATATAGTAAATGCTTAAAAATATATAGACTTTGGAATTACATCTGGAATTCCTTTTCTTTTCTGACACTTTGAGCTTTGTAATCCTTGGGAATTAAGTTCTCTGAGATTAAGTGGTCTCATCTGTAAAAAAAGGTTACTATAATCCATGTCACATTTGAGGTTGTGAGGAGAATCAAATGAGTTAGTGCACATCAATTGTACTAGCAAAGAACACTAAAGTGCATAGTAGTTATATTTATCATATTACAGCTTTGCGTTAAAAATAGCTTTGATTCATGACAAAACACAAAAGATTTTGAAACTATTTCTTTCATGGCAGAGGGCAGGTAGTACAGGAAAACTATAGTCTGATAAGAAAATAATTTGAAAGTACATTAATATTAATAACCATTATGGTTCTATATATTGAAATTGCATCAGAGACTTGACTGGATCGCTGAGGGGTATAATAGTTTCTATAAGCCTCTCGTTAGTAGCCCTCCAGATTGTTTAACGCACGTCTGCAGTTTATTTTTATCCTGCTTCTATGTCTGTCTCATTATAGGGGCTTGTGAAGAAGGTTTACTGAGGTTATCAAATACCAAGTATCTGTGATATCTTTTCACTTATATTTTCTGTTTGCTCCTCACAATAATACTCTTCACTCAGCAATATTAGACCCTTTTCAATAAATGAGCAAGAGGAATGGAGAAGGGCATGACTTTGCCATAGTCATGTGTACCAATAAGTGATGTACCCATACTAGAGCCAAGGTTTTTCTCATTGCCTAGCTCATTCCCCCACTAATCTTCCATGATATTTCAAAGATTGTTATTTGTCCATATTTCAAAGTTTTGAAAGGAGGGAAAGAAATTGTTTAGTAAATGTATGGGCAATTAATATACTTTGTTTAAATCATTCCATTAGTTGCTTTACATACATGCTAATTCTTATCCTAACTTTATAAATCAGCCATTTTATTTTCCCTTGTGTCTATTAGGGTTCCATCGGCTACAATTAACAGAAAAGAATTAAACTCACAATGGTATAATAAAAAAGGAAACAATTTTACACAACAATGTGCCCCAAAATAAGAACAGAAATGACTACTGAGCCCACAAATTGCAGGAACCACTACACTCTTTCTTGGAGCGGGTGTACTGGGGTGTATGCATCTGGTGGCGGGGGAATGCTGACCACCCTTGAGATTTAACCTGTGTAAACGTCAAAAAAATGCCAAATATTTGACTTACATTGTCTTGTCAAGACTGGCATTATATAGATTAAATAAAGAAAAAATTGAACTTCAGCTATGTCAAATGAGTTATTCAAGGTTATACAAATCATAATTGGTAAACTGGGCATTCAAATCCAAGCTTTTCTAATTTAAATAAAATCTGTAGTTTCTTCAGTGACCACATTGCTTTTTTCATGTAAATGTCTGGGAATATCTGGAGTTGATCCATTCAGCTGCTTTAATTAAAATATAGGGTAGGTTTTCATGTGTTCATTTTATATGGAGATTTATTTATTTATTTGGGCAATATTTAGAAGTGCAATCTAATTGGAAAGATTGAATTGTTATTATCCTGCCTGATTCTTGCAACTTCTTAGCATGTCCATGATCAAGAAAGAACCTTGAAGATATTAAAGTTCTCTTCAACTGTGGGCCCATGTTTTACTGGTTCTGTAATATAGACTGTATTTTCCATGTTTATTTGGACACGCTAAAATTTGCGTCACAGCTCATTTTTTTTTTTTTTTCCTAGAGTTGTAGGGGAGCAACTCAGAGCAACCCACAGAGCTAGCATTTCTTTCCAACTTTGCTTTCAGGAATATCACAGTAGTAGCTTGAAATCACCAGTGGTAGGAGTATTTACACCATAGATATTGACAAACACTGCAAATAAGAGCTCTCTCCTTCTTCCCTTGCCCACTTCTTACCTTCTGCCCTGAAAGAGCTAATTGTTAAACTTTTTTGAGTTCATCATTGCTCTTAATTCTTTTACCAGGAAGCTTGCTGACATATTTAGGTGATTTGTGGAGAGTCTGCATCCAGGCAAAATGTTTTATACTCCTGTTCCCTAGAGATAAGCTCTGACTTCTGAAAATGATTTAGTTTCTATGAGCCTGTAATTTAAGATTCAAATATTTTTTCTTTATTATAGGATTTATTAATATTCTCATGTTCTTTATTTTCCATGAAGAGACTTTGTGATAAAGCTGGCTTTCTTCATTTCTCACGTAGGTGCTTATCTTTCTACATGAGATATTCGGCAGTTTTCAAGTTCTACTCAAGAATGTTTTGTTGAAATGGCCCTCTCTTTCAAAAAGTACCACTACATTTTATAACATATTTATAAATAAATTGCTTCAATTTGCCTTGAACAACCTTTCAGTAAAGGCCAGTTTTTAAGGGAAAATTTTATTTCTGCCGTATCAACAGTTTTAAGTGTTAAACATGCACAGTTCTTATAAAGGTTCTTATAGCAATATATCTATACATAATTCATAGCATTTTATAATAATTCCAAATTTAGAGCCACAGTTATAGATGCTAATGTCTCCAATTCAAATTATATTCAATAAAAGCCTTGGCATTAAAAACGATATGTTTTAGAATGTTACATCATAACAAATTTTAATCTAAAAATGTTGTAGGTGTCCAAAATGAGGAAAATAAAATGAAAGTTGTTTTATAGAAAGTCTTCCTAAATGGGTAAAATAAACATGAGATTTTGTGTAGATAAGTGCAAGGTGATGCATTTAGGGAAAAGTGATTCTACTTATAAGGCAGTTGGCTCCAGGAGAGCTCCTGTACTGGGAAAGCACCGGAAGCACCATTTTTTTTTTAAGAATTTCATGTACTTCTATTGATTCAAGTGTTCTTCGTATCACTAGCCATATTTAATAAAGATATAAAAATTAAACTAAATATTTCTTAAATTTTATAAATTAATAAAACATTATTTTCTATCTACCATGTTATGTAAGCTTTGTTAATGTGTCTGAAGAAAAAAATATGGAGAAATTTCAGTGGACAAATGATTTGTTCTAGAAAATGTGAGGGCAAGGATGTGAGTGAGAACAATGAAAAGAAATTGTATATTTTATTTCAGAAAGCTGAGGCCTGGTAGAAAGAATAACTGATGGATAAAATCTCAATGTTGAAACGATATAATGAACACAATCTATTCACTGAGTTGAAATAGGATAGAATGGGGAGGAACTTCTTGAAATCATATTAAACAGTAAATACAAAACTTCTAAAACCTTTTCTTGAAGAAGGGATAAAGTTTCAAAATGGGCTCAAAATCATTCTAACATTGTTCAGCCTTTCTTAAATGTTTTGCCTATTTTAAATGTTAAAACTCTTTACTTTCTCTTAAATTATTAAGGAAGGGTGTTTAGAGATGTTTTAAAAAACCATGGATGTGAGTGGTTCACAAATGTTCATGTGTTCAGAGTCATAACAATGTTTGCTCAAAACGGAGACTTTTAAGCCCTACGACAGATCTACTGAATTAGAATTTTTGGAGATTGGAGCCCAGGAATCTAAATTTTAACAAATACCAGAGATGATGTAGCTAAGCCATGGACCACTTAGAGAATTACCGCTTTTTGTTGATGTCAAGAAAAAACATCCTAGGATAGTTTTACAAAACATGACTGCCTCCTACTAAAATATGTTCTGGTGCCTCTGTCAGCTCCACTTAGAGTGATCTACCACTGACTCATTGAACAAGTCTTATGTTGTTACGCCTTTTGTATTTTCTCAAGTTGTTCCCTCTTGCTGAAATTCCCTTCTCTCCATATTTACTTATTGAGGTCATATTCATTTCTCAAGACCCATTTTATGTCTCATCTCTTCTGGGAAATCTTCCTCAGTACTCAGTGAAAATCTATCTCTCAACCCTGTGTTTCCATAAGACTTTGCACATACAGCATTTATCACAGTGTACCTTGTACTTATACAGAGTTATTTTACCTACTGTGTAAGTGCTAATCTATCAGCTAGAGCAAGAGGTTGGCAAATTATGGTCTGCAGGCAAAACCTGGCCCACTGCCTGTTTTGTAAATAGTGTCTTATGGGAACACAGCCACGTCTATTTGATGACACATTGTTTAAGGCTGCCTTTGCGCTATAACAGCAGAGTTGAGTAGTGATGACAGGGACAAATGGTCCTCAAAGCCTAAAATATTTACCATCTGGTTCTTTAGAGTTTGCTAGCCTCTGAACTAAAATGTGTGGTGTATTGTGTCCTAATTATGTACTAGCATTTAATAGAATGGTTTGTACAGAGTTGGTACTCTTATAAGTTATATAAAGTAATTGGTGAAAGGATGAAGAATGAGTTGGAAATATATGTTTATTATGCCAACAGGGTAAATATAAACTCTTTTTCTATTCTTGCCTTAGTTGGTTTTTAAGTCCCTGTCCCTGATGTTATTAGTGCTTCAATAGAACCTTCTGTGATGATCTGTATCTATACTGTATTCTGTATCTATGCTGTCCAGTGCAATAGCCACTAGGCCTATATGGCTATGGAACATTTTAGGTATGACTAGTGTGACTGAATAATTGAATGTTAACTTTATTGAATTTTAATTAATATAAAGTTAGTTAAAATTTTGTAGTTAGTGACCACCATGCTGGACAATGTAGATAGGGGCACAAATAATTACACCTCAAAACGAACAGCATACAATGAGAGTGAGAGGGTAAGATAAATTAATTTAAGTCATATTATAAATTCTATAAGAGAACTCTGATGTCTCTCTTTAATTAACAGTTATACATTGGAAAGATACTCTTTGTGATCCCTAGTTGTGTTTTGGCTAAGTGCTCAATGTTTAGATGTGAAGAAATTAGAAACCAGTTCCAAAAATTAGAAAAGCTCTTACAGATACAATTTCTCTTCTCCTATTTTCTTTTTTTTCTCTTGAATCTATAGGAATCACAAAAACCTTTTTTTAGTGGTCTTTCAACATTTCATTGATGAATTGGCATCAATTCAAAGAGCAAATGATGCCAAGATAAAGTGAAAAAAAGGAAATTAGAAACACCCATTGCTTCACATACAAATTCTATGTGTGAGTATGTATATGCTGAGGTTGGGCATGGGGAAGTGATAAGGGTCAGAAAGAAGAGAGAGAGACTGATAGAAAGCTTTGGGTGCGTTATCACTGGTAGTGATGAAAAGGAGGGCTTTCATGTTTCAACAACTCATTTAGGTAATTACCATTGCTCTACTTGTGTTTACTGAAATTTCATTAAACTTCCTTGTGCATATGAACATATTTGATATGAATCCTACAGCTGTGGAAAGTGCAAAATCAAGGAATCAACTATGAATTGATATGTTTAAGCCTATGGACCTGCTTTGGGGAAGAGAGTAGAGACCTAGCTTGCATATGATGAAATGGAGTAGTTTTTCTGGAAGTTGATTTTTCTGGTTCTTCAGCTGCTAAACTAGAATGTATCCATAGTAGAAAGAGGTGGCTTCTTTAGCACCAACTGCTAAGACAGCTCTAAATTCATATGCCTGGTATAAACCCATGGCACACCTCCCTGATCTGCAAGAACACCCCTCAGGCTATGCATTTCTTTTTCATAATAGTATTTTTTCTTATGACTAACCTTGGGCTTTTTAATTTTACCTGATTCGAGTTCAATAAAAATGTTGAAGAGGCAAGTACTCAGTGAAATTTGTATCAGAAACTCTAACCTCTGGAAGGGAAGTATGACTTATCAAAGATACAAGTGAGATTAATTGATTATGTTAATGCAGTCTCTTTATTCAAGGTGAGAAATGAGTGTTAGAATCCTGAATCTATTACCATTTATAAAACCAAGTGCATTCTTTTCATAGAATAAAGTACAATATCTCAAATCAAGAAAAAATGAAAAAAGAAAAGAAATGACCATATGTGTTTTATTTTAGTCCTGCACTCTCTTTTTCCCACGGTTTCCATAAGAATCCCACTGAATTTATGGGAAACACTCGCCTGACTTCTCCATGCTGCTGTAGACAGTGACACACACGGGGTGGAAGGAAGTTGTTTCTGCTGTTACCTTTCAGAGTCTGCAGAGCAATAAAATACTAGGTTAGATGATTATAATGATTGTTGTCTTCCTGTCACAGATAATCATTTTAATACACTGTTTAAGCTTTCTGAAAGTTTTTGTTCTTCAAAATTGGCGAGATATACACCTAAATGGATGTGGAGAAATAGGAACACATTTACACTGTTGGTGGGACTGTAAACTAGTTCAACCATTGTGGAAGACAGTGTGGCAATTCCTCAGGGATCTAGAACTAGAAATGCCATTTGACCCAGCCATCCCATTACTGGGTATATACCCAAAGGAATATAAATCATGCTGCTATAAAGACACATGCACACGTATGTTTATTGCGGCACTACTCACAATAGCAAAGACTTGGAACCAACCCACATGTCCAACAATGATAGACTGGATTAAGAAAATGTGGCACATATACACCATGGAATACTATGCAGCCATAAAAAATGATGAGTTCATGTCCTTTGTAGGGACATGGATGAAGCTGGAAACCATTATTCTCAGCAAACTATCACAAGGACAAAAAACCAAATACCGCGTGTTCTCACTCATAGGTGGGAATTGAACAACGAGAACACTTGGACACAGGAAGGGGAACATCACATACTGGGGCCTGTTGTGGGGTGGGGGGAGGGGGGAGGGATAATATTAGGAGATATACCTAATGTAAATGACAAGTTAATGGGTGCAGCACACCAACGTGGCACATGTATATATATGTAACAAACCTGCACGTTGTGCACATGTACCCTAGAACTTAAAGTATAATAAATATATATATATATAAATTATCATCTCAACTTCAGTAAGCTATAGATGTATGTATTTATAATAAAGTGCTCTGGTCTCCCCTAAATTATCTTAGCAGAGGAAAGGAAAGGAAAGCTCTACTTTAAATGGGTGTATATGCCCAACAAGGTGGCAATCCCTAGTATTCAGTAAATTCTTCTTTCCCAATATAAAGATTTTTAAATAAGAGAAGGGAAAACAAGACAGTAAAAATAAACGTTTAGAAATGTGGATTAAGCATCTTTTTAATGTATGATATTTAATTTATTAATGCAACTACACAATAAATTTTCATTAATCACTTTTCATTTGCATTTTATGAAACAATTTTCTTCATTCTTCTTATATATATATTCTACAGTTGTGTCTACATTATTCATGTTTTTTTAGTTATCTAACACAGATTTACAATATAATCATTTCCTACTAAATCATTAAAAATTTAGCACTTTTGAAATCTATGTATGATTTTATTCCAAGCCATCCATATGAATTTCCACAACGTGAATATTTTAAAAAATTGATCTTGTGGTGTTTGGTTTTCTGTTCCTGTGTTAGTTTGCTGAGAATGATGGTATACCACATGTTCTCACTCATAAGTGGGAATTGAACAATGAGAACACATGGACACAGGGAGGGGAACATCACACACTGGGGCCTGTTGGGGGTGCGGGGGTTGTGTAGGGGAGAGATAGCATTAGGAGAAATACCTAATGTAGATGATGGGTTGATGGGTGCAGCAAACTACCATGGCACGTGCACGTCTATGTGACAAACCTGCACTTTCTGCACATGTATCCCAGAACTTAAAAGTATAATAATAATTTAAAAATTGATCTTGAGGTATATATTTGTGGCTGCCACAAAACTTCACTGATGCTTAAAAGATGAAGTTATATACCACCTTGAATATTGAGTCAATTTGTGTTAAATTTATTTCTCTTTCTTTTTTTTTTTTAACTGAATCTATCAGGTTACTTCTTTTTCCAAGACCATCATTGCTTCAGTACATTTCAGTTAGATATGTGTTCCCAAAAAGTACTTTTTTTAAAAAAATAACGTGATTACAGACTGTCCCATAACATGAGACATGTGTGAAGACCCAAATAGAAATCAACTCTTTTTTTCCTAAAGGATATTTTAGACGGTGACTTCATTTTGTCTATATTTAATTATTATATAGGGTAATGTTCATTTTAAAATCAGATGAAGAGAACAAGCAAACAAACAAACAAAAAGGGCAAAAAAATGAGAGGTTCCAAGGAGAAAAATACATTCAGCAAAAAGCCCGCAAAGTCATGGTACACTCTGGAGGGACATTGTAGGATTTTTTACAGGCATTCTTTTGGTGAACTTGCCTGTTGGACATGGCTATATTCATATCACAATGTTTAAAGATAGTAAACATTCTGTCATATAGTGACTTCAGTTTGTTCTGATTTTCTGCCAAGCTAAGCAAACCTCTGATAATTTAGCTTTTCATGTAATTTATTTATGAAAACATAATATGAAGATGTGACTTGTAAAAGATAATGTGCCACATGGAGTCAGTTCTTGGATCAACTGGACCCTACATTTTCCTCTATGCTTTTCTCTTTTATCTATTTTTCTCAGGTCAGGTGGTTCTTCTTTAACTGGTATCTTCTATCTTCAGATGTTAATGTATTCAGTGAAATCACAGCCAAGGTTAGCCAATGTGGGAGACAATTGACCTCTTTAAGATAACTTTTTATGACTTCTGTCTTACCTGGTAAGCGATAGTTCGATAGGTTAGCTCACAGAGGGCAATCTTATTTCCCACTTGCACTAAGAGTCTATAATCCCTGAAGATGAGTGGTTATAAATTTTTTCTGCCTCACATAAAAAATTGTGTTAATTACATATAGAGAAGTAAGTCAAATGCTGTTGGTTCTGTAGGTTTTCCCAGGAGTGAGGATAATTTATTATCTATCAGCACTGTGGATTGGATATACCTTGGGGCTAAGACATATTTGTAGAATTGATGAGATAGAATACGACATATAGTTTCAAATATTAGCATTTACTATTTTTTTCTAAAGACATTCTTTCAATACCTATTGCCTCACATTGTACTATGTGGAGACTATATAAAGAAGTATAAATCAAGTTGGTCGCCACTAGAAACGGTGGTTCTCAACTGGAGATTATTTTGCCCCCAGTGGACATTTGTCAATGCTTGATAACATATTTGAGTGTCAATATCTAAGAGGTTTGTACTGACATCTGTTATCATCTAGTGAGATCTAAGGATTTTGCTAATTATTTTACAATGCACAGGACAACCTTCCACATCAAAGAAATATACAGCTCAACAGTGTTACAGTTGAAAAACATTTACCTAGATGTTAAGACAAATGTAAATAAATTTTAGCATGACTGCAGGGTCTCTAATAAAAGTATACATGAAATATTAAAAAAAACAACCTCAGTGGAAAGATTGTTTTTATACCGTTGATTTTTAAATTTTATATGGTACTTGTTATGTACTGGTCCAGAAATGTTAAAGTCCTGATAAATACTTTCCAGGGTCATGTAGAGGTCACGTTATCACATTAGAAGTCCTTTTAGCCATATTGCACAGATGCCAAATTCCTAACAAGAAACAGACTTTAACTGTAACATGGAGAATATGAAACTAAATAAGAGATTCTATGGACTGTTACTGACTTTTGGGAATGGCCAACATATAGGTCAATTGCAGGTCAGTTTCTATATTTCAATAGTTTATTGTCCTAGGAAGAAAGTTCTAATTTAATAAATTATTGTTTATGGTGAAAACAAACATTTCTGCTTCTTGGAGACTAGCAGCATCTTTTATAATTTAAAAAAAGCCCACAAAATTTGTATTAGAAGTAAACAGAAAAATAAAATTTTAATCTGAATTCCTATGTAAAAAATAAAAGAATTCACTACTGACTATGTTTCTTTGATTTTTAGAGATGTGATTCTGACAGTCTAAGCACAAAAACCCATATACTTTTTTTTTTTTGGTAAAAACTCACTTTTCCTGAAGATTCCTTATAAAGAGACCTTCCCATTCTTTTCTACTGATTTAACTTTTATCATTGGAAAAAGAAAATCCAAGAACCATTTACTTAATTCATCAAGCAAATGCTTAAGCGGTGTGTTGGGCACTGGGAATATAAATGAGAGCAAGACATGGTCTGTGCATTTGACAGAAATATAGTTACAAAATTTATAACAAAGGCATGTTTGCAACTAGCATACACACCAGAATTTCTAGAACTGTGTTAGTGTTTATAATCTGGTCTGTTTTTTTCCACAAATATATGTATATTTATTAGACCTGTGGGAATGCTACTGGGAGTCATAGAATTGTACCACCAACCACATTTGGGGGTATGAGAAGGCTTCACAGATTAGAAAAGCGTTGGTATAGTCTAGGCGGAAGAGATGGGACATTCAAAGTCATTTTGTAGCATGAACATGCATCACATGTTTCTTAAAGAATAAACCTGTGCTCATCCCCTGGTTTGTTGGAGGAACAATGGGAGCCAGATGTGGGGCTTCAGTCTAGAATTTGAAGGATGTTAGAGGATATATTGAGAATTTTAGGATTTATCCCACATATAATATAGATCCCTAAATGTTTAAGGCAGTGAGAATCACATGATTAGATTTTTGTTGTAGAAAGAGAATCCAGGCAATAACCCTGAAAATTAGTTTGATAGAAGAAAACTAGAATGATAGAAGCTAATTAGGAGGCTAGTGCAGTAGTCCACATGCCAAAGATATGAAATAAGCCAGAAGATGATATTACCCAGAATGAGATGTATTCATACAACGTTTCTACCACAAATCAAAAGGTATTGATGACCAGTTTGATGTGAGAGGTGAGGAAAACAAGAACTTGAGAATGATGCCATGGTTTTAGCCTGAGTAACATGGAGGTTGCTGAGTACACTGAAGAACTGTTTTGGGAGCAGGTGGTATTTAGTTGCCTGTACAATATTTAGGGAGCATAAAAAACTGATCTTATCTCAGGAGAGAGGTTAGAGTGAAAATCAAGATTTGAGCATTATTAGCAACTGCAAGTGGTGGTTGTGATTCTGAGGGTGGATGAGTCAACACTAGCACAGAGCACAGAGTGAACAAGGGGGACCATTGACAGATGTTTAAAGGAGGGCCTAGGAAAAGGAGCCAAGAGCCTGAAATTAAATTTAATTAATTAAGGAAATACAGAGAGCTCCCAAGGGATTGTTGTCTTGGTAGTCAAGATTAAAATAGAGGAAGGGTGGAGGTGAACAACAGTGTCCAATTTTGCAGAACATAAAGGCTATTAAAGAGTTCTATGGATTTGGCAATGAGGAAGCTAATAATATTATTGGCTATAAAATTCCCCATATAATTTCTAGATAGACACCAGTTCGTGCAGTTAAGTAAGTGTTGGAGGGTTACTGTTTACTTTAAATTTAGTTCTAGTGAAGATTATCTATCAAATATTATATGCTGGAAAATTTTCTTCCATTATCTTTTTTCTGATCACATGACATTTTTTCATCTAAAAGTATATAAACCTATGTAAAAACTCACTTATACCAGGGATTTAAAAAGCAACTTTAGAGATTATCTTCTCTGCCTTCTCAATTCAGAGAGGAAGAAATTAAAGTTAGAAAAGTTGTGCCTTTCTCAAGATGTGCATACAGTCAGTTGCAAAACCAAATTTGGGATTGATCTCCTGATTCCTGGTCTGATATGTTATCCATTACTCCATGAACAGAAAGATAGAGGTCATTTCTATGCAGAGAAAAACAAATGAGCTGTGTCATTGCAGAAATGTTCTGCATGGTTTGCTGCCATCTGTCTTAAAGCTCAATCTGGACTCCTAGGAATTGGGACTGCTGAGCTGCATTTAGATGGACCATGTGGACAGGGCACAGAAAATCCTTTATTTGGACGGCTTGGTTATTTCCCTACATGGAAAATAAAAGATACAAAATATTTATGACAAGATTAAGAGCCTAGAGCTATAGAATTTTTGAGATCTGACATCCTGTTTTTTAAGATTCTGGCCCTACATGTCTTTTTGTTAGACTTGCTGTATTTTATGTTTGTTAAAACACAGTTGGAGAACAACAGTAAACATTGCTTTTGGAAGAAGAAAATTATAAAGCAGACAGGGCACTGGAATGGAAGTCACTATATTCTAACCCCAACTGTGATATATTATGCGCTTTTGGATGCTGCACACTCTGGGGGCTGCAGTTTCCTTATTGGATAAAATCAATGTTGGAAACTAAGATCTCTTGAAGCTCCCTGAAGATTTGCTCAGTCAACTTCACATGGCTTTTTGAGATTTAATACCTTTAATCAGAAATGCTCTCCCAGGTTACCTTAAGTCCTCTTGTCCAATATCCGTGTGGTAGCCCCTGTAAGCATTTGGGTTTGTGATCTCTGATATCCAGTTCCTTTTCAGCTTTGTCATTCAATGATGCTACAACAGAAGGATTCAGTGTTAGTAGCTTTGTGGAGCAAAGTTTTCAAAGTATTGATTTATTCTGTTGAAATTGTCAAAACAAAGGCCTTAAAGATGTATCTGTGCAACAAAAAATCTAATATAAACTCAGAATTATTCTCTAGGCATATTGTTTGTTGTGGTAATGATATAGTTGAAAACTTCTGGAAAAATAATTAAAGACTAGAAATTAGGAATTCTTCAGGTTAAAGAAACATATGTCATTGAATGTAATTAAGGTTATATGAAGATTATCAGAAAAATTGCACCAAAATGTGATCAATAATAGCTTTTTCTTGGTTGATTGTTTCTAAGCATCCTTTCCAAATTATGTTCAATACTGTTCTGCAAAGTTTGGAGAAAAACTAAAAGATGTATACCAAGAAATCCATGCTGGTACATTGTAATTTAACCTCCTGTTTTTCCTGAAAAGTCACTCTTTAGACTAAAAAAAAGTTCATCATTGTGAGGCATCACTACAGTTTTATAATTTTTTTCACTGAGTCTTTCTCAATTTAATATTAAAGGGCTTTTAAGATTTATCCTCCAAGTGAAATTTGGGGCTTTATGTTCTATAGGCCTTTCTTGAAAATCCAAATGTCATATGAAAAACTAGAAAACTGATGTTGGGAATTATTTGTGCGAATTTAGTGAAGTGTACCAGTTGACAGCAAGTCATTCTGGGTGATACAATCGTTCTCATCCTCAATCAGCTGACATAAAACAATTCTTTGGAGTCCAACTGAACTCCTTCACCAGAAATGACTGTTGAACTTTTAATAGTTTCTGAAAATAAAATAATCAAGCATTTATTTCTCAGGAGCTTAATATAAATTTCTTCTGTTTTATTTTATCTAGGCATTTTTATTGAATTGTACTTGATTTGATTTTCTGACTCTTCTATGAGAATGGCTTTTTACTTGTAAGTTTCACTCAAATTGACATTTTGATAGTATAACACATTAATGAAATTCCTAGAACAGAGGCTATGTTCTTTGAAAAAAAATATTGACAGAGTACACTAAAGGGACATTTTAAAGTGCATTTGATTTCTTTTGCAGCTTGATAACATATTTGCTGATGTTTGGTAGCTCCCAAAGCTATACTTTCCAGTACATGTCCAGATGAGATTTGACAATGTTGCAATACATCTTTCCATATCTAGATTTATGTATGCAAATTAAGTTCTTGGCAGTCTATGAAAACCACAAAACTCTTATCTCCCAGCCTAACAACAACAAAAAAGCACTTTTTGAAATAGCGAAGGAATCTTTTCCACAGCTACTGAAGTTTCCAGACCACACAGAGACTAATTTCCTTTAAAAACTATTTTTAAAAACACTGGTGCACACATATAAACATTTTTCTGTCACTGTTTTCTAGGCTTTCTTCTAAATTACACACACACACAAACACACACACGTAATATGTAGGCATGTGTGCGTATAGATATATATACAGATGTAGATATAGATATCTTTATTTCATTCATCCTGATAACATCCTTATGATGTAGGGACTATCATTAGCCCTTTTTTGCAGATGAAGAAATCAATAAACACAAAGGTTAAGTAATTGCCCAAAGTCAAACAATCAGCAAGGAAAGGAAGAACCAGAGTTCAACAAAACATCGTGGCTCCAGGATCCCGGAACCTTGCCAATAAACTGTATTATGTGGCCTTGATTTTAATAGGCAAAATATGATGTCAGAATGTATTGCCCAGTCAGACTGTATATTTATCAGAAGTTCTTACTTAAGCCAAAATTCTTCAATGTGATTTTTTTTTATTTAGAAGCATACATATACCTTTCCTTTTTCAACTTGTTAAAATCTAAGATAAGCCACTCTAACATAGGCAAAGAAATTAGAGGACATAAGATAGAATAATACAAACATTAAATTGGTAAGCAAATTGATAACATTTTTGTATTCTTATCAGGTTAATAAAAAGCATAATTAAAACGGAGATATAAGTCATCTCACGGGAGTTCTCATCCCTCTGCCCTGTTGCCCTTCTCTGGGCTGTGTGCTTAGATGGTAGAGCTGCTGTGAAAGCTTTCCTTGGTAGCTTTCCTGATGTTACCAATGCTAAATCTAGAAGTCAATACCAGAAATACCCCTGGATAAGTAGTTAGGAAAATATGAGTTCTTTTTGGAAAGTGCAATCCTGGACTTAAAATTCTTTCTAAATGTACCTTGATTATAGTACAGAAATGATATGCCATCTGATCCATCATCGAGATAAACAGAAAGAGTGCTACATCTCTTGCTGGAGAGCTTGATGAATACTGTGGCTGTAAAGTCAGAGCATGACGAGTCAGAATGATCAGTATGGATCAGATCCGGAGAGATTTCTCTTGCCCCATAGATCCACAGCCTGAATTTTACATGGTATATTGGTGCTCTAAGCCAGGCAATTAAGGGCGCTAAGCCACTTTTGGGTCCTATAAGAATCCCCAAGAATCTCTTTCCCAGGCTATTTACAGATTCAGGGGCAAAATTTCGATTATTGCTGTGTGGTTGTTGCAATTACTGTTGCTATTATGGTGACACTTTTCAGAACACTTATATCAGTGCTGTGCTGAGGGAAGCATAGTCAGATAATGGCTTTCTCTATGCTTTATTGATTCCCCATTTACAAAGACACATTTTTTTCCTATATTCTTACACTGTAGATCCTACTTCTGGACACCAAAAATCTCTTCGGCCAAGTTATAAACTGGCAAAGTACTCTTATGAGCTCTGGAGATACAAAGATGAATAAGAAACTAGCTTTGCCTTTGAGGAGCTTATAATCTGGTGGAAAAGGATGCTTGAAAAAAATAGTGTTTTGGAAATAAGGCTGTATTTTATTCAATCTGCTTACTTGTTGGTCTCCATAATTAAATAGAAAAATGTTGGAAAATAGGATAAAGTTCTTACTCATTTTTATATTTCCAGTACACATAGAAATCTGTTCAAAACTTAATCAGATGAATACTTAAATTCTTATATTTAGTTACATGTACAGTAAATTAATATTTAAATTTTAGTGGATTTATATCCATAAACAATTATGTGACCTCATATAAGTACTTTCAGTTTTCTAGAACCATCATAAGAGGTTGATGAACCATCGTAAGAGGGAAAACAAAATAAATCCAATAAGGGGAATAACACTTTATGTATTATAATATTTATTAATATTCTCAGTGCTATACAAAATCTAAAAACCATGAAGCCTCATTCCTTCAGAAATTTGCATTTTAAGATGGAATTATGACACAAATCCAGGAAACATCTAATAAAGTTGATGACTCAGGCACTGTGGAGCCAGAAGAAAGAATGAGAAAATATGGGCACATAAATATTGAAATGATACACACGGATAAAGTCATATGCAATTGACTCTTAACTATTAAAGGGTGTGAATTATAGAGTATTTTTTCATTTTCCCCATGTTACTTCTTGCTTTTTAGTCGTTGCTAGGCTCATTCTTCTTGCAGTTATAGCAGAATAAAAGGAAACCAAAGAAGGTATTATAGCAGAATAAAAGGAAACCAAAGAAGGTAAAACTCGAGTCAATTCCATAATTTTCAACAACTCAGTTATAAAGAGATGTAGTCAGGGAAAACACTAAAACTAATGGTTTAAATGAGACTTTTAAATTATATGTAGCTTTCATTCATGCATGAGTATCCCAGTTTTCAATTAGCTAAAAGTCTGTAGTTAGCTTTTATTTCAGATGTTAATCTACAGATTGAGAAAGTGCGCTGCTCTCTAGCACTGATACTTGCTTGGATATCAAACACTGGCTTTCAGGGTTACATTCAGAAATGGAGGAAAAGAACTTAATTATTCAGAAAGTGAAAGAAAGCTTATTTGGGGAGAAAACAAAAAGAAATAAGGACTGCAGCCAAGCAACAAGCAAGTCTAATGTGTTTGAGTAGGTTTGAGAAAATATAGGAAAGAAATGCAAAAGATATATAAGTTCTTTCTTTCAACTATATTATAGGTTAAAGAAATTGAAGAATAATAATGATAATAGGACATATATAACTTACTATTTGGTAAATAATTCTATATCTAATTATTTTACCCTGAAGAGTGTTTTCCTATAGATATCTTAACCCTCGTGTTACTGATTTAATACAGGTCAATTATATATTGTAAACATTTTTTTTCCAAAAAGTATGGATTTAAATTATTTCTGTTCAATTCATTTACAAAAAAAATACATTGTAAGTTAATAAAATAATAGAAACAAATACATAACAAGCTGAATTTCCAAATGTCAAAATGAGTACATAAAAAGTTACAAAAAAGCCCGTAGTTTCAAAATATAATTTTAGAATATGATCCAGAATGCTGATGGTTTTATTTAAAAGTTTGACGTTTAGAATACAAATGTTTTCAAATATGATATAGTTCAAATAAATATGTTTTTTCACTTTTTAATAATATGATGTATCATTAGTGGTCAAGCTCCTGTTTTATACTTCTGCTTTTTGCATTAGTCACAAACATAGTTTACAACAGACAATGACATATGCCTAAACCAAAATATTTTTACTTGTAATAAAATAATAAATCATATAATCTTAGTCACTGTTTTAGTGTAAGATTATATTTCACTTCAAGGATAAGAAAGAAATGGTATATTTAGATATTAGTGATTTATAGACATGTGAATCATATTCTTACTGTACAAAAATGTATAATTGTTTTGTAAAGTAATGGGCTTGAATAAATTAAGAAATCTAAACATTTAAATATATACATTGATATACATTTATGCACATATATACATATATCTTAAGGTTTGAGGTTGTTTTTTCTATTATTTTTTAAAAGGGTAAAGAAATGTGCAGTAGTACCTGCATGAGTATATTTAACTTATCTACTCATGAACATAATGCATGAATTAATTTTATTATTACATCTTATAATAATGAAATAACTCCTTATTAAATAATTGGTCATTTTAAATAATTTACTAGTCTTTAAAATTTTGTTCAGTTTAACTACTTAAAAATATTTTAAATACTGAACTATATTTTTAACTTTTAAGTTAAGGGGTACAAGTGCAAGTTTATTACATAGATAAACTGTGGCATGGGAGTTTGTTAGAGATTATTTCATTGCCCAAGTATTAAGCCTCATACCCATTAGTTATTTTTCTTGATCCTCTCCCTTCTCCCACCCTTCAAATACCACATGTTCTCACTTACCTAAATGGAAGTTAGATGGTGAGAATACATAGAAACATAGAGGGGAACAACACACACTGAAAGTGTTGTTATAAAGGAAAGTTGTTTTGGTTATAAAAGCTATACAATTTGAAATCCAGAAATAAAGAAGATAAAAACCCATTCCCTCATATCATTTGACCATTGTTAAAATTATGGTATGGTATTGAAGATATGGTGGGAAACAGGAAGCCTGAGAAATGGTATGAAGAATTGGAAAACGGAAGTTTGGGATGACTTTGCAGAGCATTCAGCTGAGGTGGAACAATAGTCAGTTTAAAGTGCCTGAGATCGTTCTGCAAGGTGAAGGAAACCGTGAGACTCCACCCTCACTGTGTAGCAGAATCTTTGTGAAACCTGCAGACTCCTATCCTGATATTTGGCTTTCCATATTCTGTGGTGAGTCTTATGCAGGTATATTATCTAAAGGCACTCGGGTACTTTTAATGTATAGTCAGGATTAAGAACAATTATTCATAGTTCTCAAACTTTGAGCAGCATCAAATTTTCCTAGAGGGCTTGTTAAAGGTCCCTGGACCCCACTCCAGAGTTTCTGATCCAGTAAGATTGGAGCCGGACCAAGATTTTTTATTTCTAATGTCATCCAGCTAATGATGATGCTGTTGACTTGGGAACCAAACTCTGAGAACCACTATTTACCACCATCTTTATAATAATTTTGATTTTACAGTATGGAGATTTCTCAGAGAACTAAAAATAGAACTACTGTTCCACCTGGCAATTCCACTACTGTGTATCTACCTAAAGGAAAGGAAGTCAGTTTCCCAAAAAGACATCTGCATTCGTATATTTATTACAGCCTAAGTGCATATCAGTGGCGGATTGGATAAAGAAAATTATATCTATATATATATAATATATATATATAGGAATATGTATATATTCCATATATATATTCCTATATATATATAGGAATACTATGCAGTCATAAAAAAAGAATGACATCGTGTCCTTTGCAACATAGATGCAGCCTGAGGCCATTATCCTAAGTAAAATAATTCAGAAAAGTAAATAAAACACTGCATGTTCTCACTTATACAGTGTGAGCTAAACAATGGATATAAATAAAGATGGAAATAATAGACAGTGGGGACTTCAAAAAGGGGGAAGAAGGGAGGAAAACATTGAAAACCTACCTTTTGAGTACTATATTCATTACTGGGGAAATGCGTTCACTAGAAGCCCAAACCTCAGCATTAGACAATATAACCATGTAACAAATCTGCACATGTACCTTACAGAGAGTAGAATGATGGATACCAGAGCTGGGAAGGCTAGGGGGGGGTTGGAGGGCAGTGAGGATGGTTAGTGGGTACAAAAATAGAAAGAGTGAATAAGACCTACTAGTTGATAGCACAATAGGGTGACTATAGTCAATAAAAACATAATTTTATATTTTACAATAACTTAAAGAATGTAAGAATGTACATGTAAAATGTAATGTACGTGTAAGAATGTACATTACAAGAATGTAATGTTGGATTTTTTTGTAACTCAAAGGTTAAATGCTTGAGGGGATGAATACCCCATTCGCCACGATGTGCGTTATTTCACATTGCATGCCTGTATCAAAACATCTCATAGACCCCAGAAATGTATATACCTGCTACGTATGCCTAAAAAAGTTTAAAAATAATAAAATATATTACAAGAACAAAGAATGTTAATTTTAAGGTACAAGAGAATGTTGTTCAGCAACTACGGTATTTTTTTTCAAATCCTTTATGGAAAAATTTGGTATCATAAATACGTAAACATACATTTGAAGACAAAACAAAGCTTATAGAAATATTTTCATACTATAAATAAAACTGTAGGGTTTTGTTTCCTTCATGAGACATGAGAAAGAAGGAACAATGAATTATGCCATATGTTAGAGGAATGTGGAATACAGGTGGAAAGGAGCAAGGACATCTCCCTTGCCTCTCCCAGGTAGGGTGAATTTGAACATTTTATTTTTTTAACATTCCTTTTCCACTTTTCCTTTCTGAGCACTGCAGACATAAATATTATCTTCTGTCAGCTTCTTCCTATTCATAACTAGGGATTTTTCCTTTTATCATAATGATGTGGTTCAATCTTGGGCATGCATATAATGGGAAAACACAGGAAACAAACATTGAATTTGAGGTCATGAATCTCAGAAAGAGCCGTCTGTATATTTAAATTTTACCCAGGGTGATGTAAATGTAGAAGAAAAACATATTGTGTAAAAACATTGAGAAGTATTGTGAACACTGGGAGGATGGTAATGAAAATGAGGAGAGGAGAATCTAAACCAATTACAAGGGCATTCCAGAAGGAAGCTACTAGGCAAAGTAGTTAGTGTGTCTCTTAGAAACAACAAAGAAAAATGAAGATAATTCTGAACTATCCTTTTAATGAAACATTTGGGAGAATGGTAAACTCTTGAAAGAGTTTAAAGGAATGTGGTGTCATTCAGATGTGACAATTAAACTGATGTAATGACAAGTAGGAGATCAGTGTGTGAGGTCATCTGAAAGGACCTCCTACTGAAAGAGTTTAACTTGGGTTTCTGCTAGGAATTTCAGCACTTGAAGGAATAAAGTGAAGTGATAAAAACATAGAGATGACACAGGGTCAAATAATACTATGAAAATATGGAATACTAGTGCAAAGATTGAAGAAAATTTCTAATATTATAATAGCTTATGTCACTGACCATAATTTAAAAGCTTTGTATTATTGTATTCTACATATATAAATATGTATTTTTAATTTTTTACTTGTAATGAGAAACCAAAGCTTTTAAATTAGGAGTCAATGACATAAGCATGATCAAAAATATTGTCGAATGAATGAAAAATTAAGTTAAATTCCAGAATGAAGGTTACTTAAAATATAAAATACAAATAATTGAATCTAAGACATATCTGACAAGAAAAATATGTTTGCCTATTTTCTGAAAGTTTCATCAGTGCTTGGAATAGCTAACATATTTTTAATTTTCTACAATAGAGAATAAAGTGATGATACAATTGAGAGGAATTAAATTGAATTAGAATTGTATACTGTGTAAATATATATGATAGATAAGAATATAGGAAATCATTTACAAATTAGAAATAGAAAAGATGTCTATTAATTTATTATGCAAGTATTTGGAAAGTACCAGAAAGATTACGTTGATTTAAGAATATAGTTGTGCTCATATATTGATAAATTTAAATTTGTCAAATTAAACTGATTAAAAATTTTGGAACTTTTTAGCATGCTAAGTTTTGAGGTTATAACAAAATTATGAGGAAAATGCTTTTAAACTGAATAACCCAGGGATTGTCTTTTTACCATGCTTGTGTGAGATCATTAGTCCATGGACGCTTATGGCATTAGACTGAATTGATTTTATAGAGAAAAAGAACTCAAGATTGCATAAGCCCATATTAGCAGCAAATTCCTAATATCTAAGTTTCTTTCTGTCTTAAAATAGATGAATTTTTCCATTTCGATGAAAGGTTTTGGATGAAAAGATTTTGCAGTCTTTATACAGCAGCAATCACTGAGTGCTACAAAATATTTTATTACATTTTTTTTGCCTTGAATTTTGAATTATGGGTAAAGAACTGTGTGACTTAAACTAGCTTACCAATCTTTTAGGAAGTTAGAAAATATTTCATTGTTGTTGATTTAGAGACTGAGTCTTGTTCTGTTGCCCAGTTTGGAATGCAGTGGTATGATCATGGCTCACTGTAGCCTCACGTTCCTGGGCTCAGGAGATCCCTCCTGCTTCAGCCTCTCCTGTAGCTGGGACTATAGGCACTTGCCAACATGACTGGCTAATTTAAAAAAAAAAGTTGTAGAGATAGGGTCTCTCTTTGTTGCCCAGGCTAATCTCAAACTCCTGGGCTCAAGCTATCCACCCGGCTCAGCCTCTCCAGTGCTAGAACTAGAGGCGTGATCCGCCATGCCCAGCCAGAAAATAATTCTTTAAAAATTTTACAACATAAATAACATTGAGTATCTCTATTGTAATAAAATATAATAAACTGTATTAAGTGGCACTCTACTTATCTGCAATTGCTGATGTCAGTTGACAGCAAGGTTTGTTTTCCCACAGTGTGAGTGTCTCTACTAATTAGACTTAATTAAATGCAGATATATTACTGTTCTGTGTAAGATTTCAATGAGGACTTTGAGAAAAAGATCTCTGGATGGATAACAGAGAGAGACTGAAGCTGGAAAGCCTTGAAAAGTCCCCAAAACAAGACTAGGAAGCTTTTAGAGGACTTGTGCACTTAGAGATGACCAAAAGAATGAAGATTAAATTTTGTAAAAATAAAATGCTAAATATTGAATAAATAATTTTAGTTGCTTAGTTAATATAGTATCTTACAATTTTTCTATGTTCCTAAGGGAAGCAGGAACATATTTAAAATTATTGTTTTTACATTTTTTAATACAGAAAAGTTTATCCCAGTACCTAGAACCTGGGTCACTAATAATGACAACTATTAGTCACTACTAATAGTTGCTTTATTTTCTGTCAGTTTTTCTCTCTTTTTTAACAACTTGAATTAGTCATGTTTAGTATTTTAATATGTTACACCTTTTGATAAGGATATTTTCCGTCAATAAGTTGTAATAAACATTTTCCCATATAGTAGCAAATATTACTTATGGCTGTGTTTTAATCTGTGAGAAAATTATAATTTGCTTAAGTTTTATTTGTGGTCATTTTAAGCAATGTTCCAGTATTATAAAAATGTTAGGAATAAATGTTTTCATGCTTAAATCTGTATATGCATCTTAGATTATTATTGCTCATCAGTGGAGTTACTGTATTAAGAGTTATGAATCACGTATAAGAATTGTATCAAATAATTGTCCCTCTGCCAGGAGCCAGCTCTCCACATCCTTCACAGCACTGAGTATTTTGTGGTTTGTTATTTAGTAGGGAAAAAAGACATTCTTTTTTTGCATTTATTTAATTACTAGTGATGTTGCACATTTTTTCACATGTTTAAGGGATGTGTATAATTTTTCAATGGTATTTTTGTCATTACTTGATGTAAACCTCCATTTTGAATATAAGAACATTGTTTCTCAATAATAAGTGTTTTGGTTCCTTTGAGCTGGAATCAGAATTGAAGTTCAGGTCTTCAGACTCCAAAATTGCAAGTACTTGCCACTTGTTCCCCCATACAATAAGAATATTATTATCAAGCACTAAATAGACAACAAGAAGTGGAGTGACTGTAGAGAGCCAAGATTGGAAAGTGGGTTCAGGAGAACTGTGGGCCCTGGAATAAGACAGTTCAAACATAAATTGTCTATGTTCCCTTGATGAGCTCATAATCTCGTGGTTCTCAATGATTACAAATCAACTCAGCTTCCTATAAATGACTCTTCCAAAGGAAAGCCAAAAAAAAAGGTTAGACTGAAAGTCTTCAACAATAAATATTTACTGAATTCTTCCTACGGGGCAGGTACTACTTCAGGGCCTAAGAGCACAACAAAGTAGCCAAGAAATATCTGCTTTATGAGAGTTCAGGGTTTAGTGGGTGAGGCCAAAAATAAATATGTTAATCAATTAAATCTATGCGTATAATCACAGTTGGTGAAGTGTTATGAAGAAAAATAAAGGAGAAAGGGAAAGGTGTTGCTGGGGAGAATGGACAAGTTTGACTAAAGTGATCAAGAAAGACCTTACTAAGAAGAAATAGAGAGCAAAGATCTGAAAGGGAATAAGGATGAGCCATGCTAATGTTTTGGGATAAGGGTTCTCATCAGAAGAAATGGCAAATGCAAGTACATAAAACAAAAGCATTGCTGGGAATTTGGAGGAAATGCAGGAAAGCCATTGTGGCAAACTCAGGAAGCCATTGAGGCTTGTGCAAACTGATAGCAGATGAGATCTCAGTGGTGAGGAGAGAGAGAGCACTTGTATTACCTTGCAGGCCAGTATGAGGACTTTGGCTGTCTCTCTGAGCAAAATGGGGACTGACTGGAGGATTTTCTGTCAAAGAGTGACATTATCTGACATACATTTTAAATGGCCCATAGACTGAGAACAGCTGGGGGACAAAGGTAGAAGCAGGGAGATCAATTGGGGGAAAATAAGTTGGGAGGCTATTCCTATAACCTAGGGGTGAAAATGACAGTGGACTGAACAAAGGTGATAATTTTGGCCAGAGGGAGAAGGTCGTGAAAATAATGAGAAATTATTTGAGTCTGGCTATGTTTTGAGGGAAGAACCGACAAGATTTCCTAAAGTATAAAATATGAAAATAAGAGTTATCAACAAAACTGACGTTAAGGTTTTAGGCATGAGCAATTTTAAGAATGGAGTTATTTTCTGAGATGAGGAAAAAACAAATTTTGCAGGAAGATTACTAGTTTGATTTGGGTCAAAGTAAGTCTGTGATGTATATTTCACATTCAAATAAAAAGTTTCAGAGGGATGTCCAAATAAAGATTAAAATATGGGAGCTGTCAGTGGATATTTACAATTACAAAATTGTATAATCTTACCAAGAAAGTGATTGTAAATAGAGAAGGGGTCTGAGGATTATGATCTGGGTCACTCCAACAGATTGGGGACATGAAGAGGATACAGGAAAGGAGACTAACATGAACTGGTCAGTAAGGTAGAACACTAAGAATGTGATACCTTATATGTCAAGTAAAAGGAACAGGTGCAAGCAAATGTTTCAAATTCTGCTATTGGTCAACTAAAATGAGGACCAATCATTGACTACTGACTTAGAAACGTAGCGATCATTGATGATGACCTTACCAACAATACTTTACCTCTGGTGCAATTTTAAAAGGTAGAAGGCTGAATGACCTGAATGGATTGGATTTAAGGGTAAATAGGAAGAAAGGGATCGGAAGCAATGAGTAAGGAAAGATCTTTGCAGGAATTTTGTTGGAAAAAAGAACTGGCAAATTAATTGTATATTGGCAAGGTATGTGTGGTCAAGTGAGGGTTTTGTTTAGTTTTAGTCGGGAGAAAGTTTTTCATGTTTTTATATGCTTACTAGAATTTCTACAGAAATTGAAAAATGATTACATAGGAAACAAAGAGAATAAGAGTTTGTCTTTAAGTAGGTAAGAGGGGATGGGGCCTGATGCACAATTGGAGGGATTTTCTTCAGATAGCAGAATGAAGGGAGATGAGAGAAGTCAGAGTGCACAGGTCTAGATGCAGGTAGGTGATAGACATGATGGTGAGAGCCTTTGGCAACTCTGTTCTATTTGTTTACATTTTTTGAGAATAAACAGCTGAGAGTGAGGATAGCAGGTGTTTAAGATATGGAAAGAGAGGAGAAGTGAAATAGTTGACCAGAAAAGAGAGTTAATCTGATTTATTTTCTAAAAAGAAAATTACTGTGGTACTAAATGAAATCTACAGAATGTTTACATATTCAAATTGTAGGTTAATTATGAACACACATCAAGCCATCACATAGTTAGCTGTAGAGTTTAAGCCATCAATAGTCATTTAGTTTCATTATCCCACTTGTTTGGTTTTAATTAACTTTCTATGTTTTTGTTTGACTTTGTGTACTATTAGTATTGAAAGGTTGCAGCTTGTTAGTAGAGATGCTTATTTAGCATTTTCAAGTGAAAAACAACATTGATAACAGGTACAACATTATTATTAATAATAATAATGCCAATTATTCAGAAGTGGCAGGTCTATACAAAACTCTCTGACACTCTATTTTATCAGTTATTGTATACTTGATTAGGCTTATATAACATTTTCTACTTCTGCAATTTTCTGATAATTAATAAAGAATTTCCTTTACACAAATCTCAGGCTGTATTTTAGGGAATGGAAGTCTGTGCTACTAAAAATTGCATAGTGTTGTGTGTCTGGGCAGGCTTTTCAAAGACCTCTGTTATCACTTATATCCAAAGTGATAAGTCTGGGCGTGGTGGCATAGGCCATAACTCCAGAACTTTGGGAGGCTGAGGCAGCAAGATCGCTTGAGCCCAGGAGTTGGAGACCAGCCTGGGCAATATAGTGAGACCTGGTCTCTATAAAGAAAAGAAAATGTGATAAATAGGAAACAAATATCAACAAGAAGCAAGTAAATATTCTTATGGGTAATTAGAGCATCTTTAAGAAAAAAACATCAATTTGTATCATTAACCTTGGATGAGAATATGGTAGAAGGGTAGATTTTGGACTAGATACAACTGTTTATTAAAAAAATTCCAATTTGGCTACTAAGAATGAAGCATATATTTCACAGGAATCATGTCCTTGTATGGGCCACAATGTCAGTGTTAATTTTTACATGTTATTATAATATATGCTTGCAATGGTTTTAAAATTATCTCTTAACAATATTATGTGTTAGTAAAACATAATATTTATTTATCCATTATGTTGTGCAAAACTACCTTTGGTGTATCTATAGAAGGATGTCAGAAATACTTTATAGGATTTAAATTGGGGCAAAACCGTTTGTTTCATTTCTCCTATTCCCTTAACAAAGATAAAGTGAGTTTGTTTGAACTGGAACATAGTTAAGTGTTGATAGGCCATGTCAGTCTTCTGTATGAACTCCTCACCCCCACCAACTTCCTATTTCTCTGAAGTGCATGCATACAGTGATTTATGTTTTGGTTTTCTAAGAAGGGAAAGGAAGCAGAAGAATACAGAATGAGCTTGTGAGTTTTGAAACTTTGGGACAAGCATGGAAGTTGGTGAAAAACCATTTGTCAGTTTGCTTGACAGGAAAAAAAATGAAACAAATGCATGCATGGACACAAAATGGTGTATCTAGTGTCTGCATAGGGCTTCCTATGTGCTAGGCACTATTATAAGTATTTACATTTGTTAACACATTTAATTCTCATGAAACTACCACAAGAAAAACTATGTTTATCCACATCTTACAGATTATGAAACTAAGGCACCCGGAGATAAAGCAACCTCTTAAAGGTCAAAGGTCACATAGCTATCAAATGTGAGGGCTGGCATTTGAATACAAGCAGTCTGGCTTTTTTTTTTTTTTTTTTTTTTTTTTGAGACAGGGCCTGGCTCTGTTGCCCAGGCTGGAGTGCAGTGCTGTGATCATGCCATCATGGCTCAACTGCAACCTCCACCTCGCCAGCTCAAGCCATCCTCCAACCTGAGCCTCCCGAGTAGCTGGGACTACAGACATGTGCCACTATGCCCAGATAAACTTTTGTACTTTTTGCAGAGGCAGGGTTTCACTGTATTGCCCACGCTGGTCTTAAACTCCTGAGCTCAAGTGATCCTCTCACCTTACCCTCCCAAAGTTCTGAGACTACAGGCTTGAGCACTGTGCCTGCCCTGGCCTTCTTAACCACTATGTTTGTTACCTTTTCTATCATAAGTATAGAAGAGTAATCTAATATCAAACTGGCTGATTAAGGTGACAGGTTGAATTATTGTCGTCAGTTTTTTACAACCTAAACATTTTTGCTTTTGATGAAATGTTCTTTAAAAATTCTTTTCAGCATTCCTTTTTGCATTCTTCTTCTTATAACGTTTTAGCTAAATATGCAAATTCATTATCATTCACGAGTTCACATGTTGTTTAAGTAGGAAGGACCACATGGGAAAATTCATAAAAACTTTGAACACAAGTTTCTGTGTTAAAAATGCAAAGAACTGAATGTTCATATATCTTTTGTTTGAAGAATTTAGCTTAAAATATGAAGAAAACTACATGGAAACACTTTCCCTGAAATAAGTTAAAATTGTAATGTCATTCACTGACTATTTTTGCTTTGCCACTGACTTCTGAAGAAATCCTAGGAGATAAATTGCTTGTGGTGTTTTCTCCCCAGTCTTATCACAAATCATTGCTAATGAGTAGCTTCTTCATGATGTAAAATAGTTTCAAATTCAGCATATATTGTAATTCTTCCAGTTCTCATTAAGCACACTGTTTATATATTATGTCTCAACATAAATGTATGAATGCAAATTTAATCCTTTCTATGACAGGTCATACACATTTTAAAGGAACTCTTACAGTTTTTTTTTTTCTTCCTCTGGGTCTTGACTCTGACAGAGGGGAAAAAGAAAAATAAAAGCACTATCTATATTAATCATTCTCAGGAATAAGGCTGATTCTTTGAAAAGTGAGTTGTTATAGTTGAAAGGACAGGTTTAAAATTTGGATTAGAAATTGAAACCTGACTCCTCTGCTTCCCACATCTGCACCACCCAAAGAAGTCACTTACCCTCAATAAACAGAGAATAATAAATGCCTACCACATAGATTTTCTGTGAAGGTTAAGTTAGAATAAAGGAGAGGTGAATATTTCACCACAATATTTGGCACTAAGCAGGGAATCACTAAATGTTAAATCATCCTAAAATATTAATTGAAGTCTTAAGAAATAATGTGATAATAAAGTAGCCACGTAAACTTCTAAATATTGTTTTTCCTCAAAAAGGAAAATAAACTAAATGGTGTGAACATTAAAACATCTATTAATATTTCATATAGTGGGATGCATGTAATTTTAATATATTTTTTATAATTTTCTATTTTTTCCTAAATTTTATGTAATAAAGATGTATTTCTTGTATCTTTTTAAGCAACTATTTTTTCACCCGTTTGGAGTTCTATAGTACTTGTGTTTATTCTTACAGCTCAGTTTACCAGATATGCCTAGGCGTACGTATACGTTTTCTGATATATCTAGACTGGATTTTGTGAGCTCTGTCAGTCTATAGAATCACATTTCTTTAGCTCAGAAATTTGCTTCAATTAAATATTTAATTATAGATTCTTTCTCTGTTCCTTCTTATTGTTATTCCTATTACTTGGGTATTAGGTCACCTGAATATATCTGCCAAGTCTCATCTTTTCTCTCATGTTTTCCTTCTCTTCTGGATCATTCAGGCTACTGATTAAGATCTCAGCAATGACTGTGCTCACCTTCAATATATCTTCTGATTTCCTAAGTTGAGACATCTGAATCTTCTACTTGTTTTTTTGTGTGTGTGTGTGGATATCCAGAAATTCTTGTTAGTGGTAGATTTGAAAATGTTTAAGTGCTCCATTTTTTTTTTCTGTTCAGGAAGTTTCCTGACTTTCCAAATAGTTTGATAACCCATGTTTTCTTAGACACGTGTTCTATTTTTTGAGGCTGAACTTTCCTTCACTATTAATTGTGTGAGTGTATATATGCATGTTTGTATCTTCTTAAGTCAGCTCTGGTAAATTTGTTGGGTTACACTAGACATAGACATTATCAAAAGAGATAAGGAAATTCACTAAAAAGGAAATAGAAATGCCCCAAAATATGAGAAATAAAACTGACACTCAGAACTTGCCAGAAAAATGCAAATTAAAATGAAACTTAATGTTACACCAACAAGTAAATTTCTGTTGAGAAATTAAGAGAACTAAATAACAGAATTGTAGCAGTTTTGCAGAAACTGTTAATTCTGTTATACTGTTAATTTTGTAATTTATGTTAATTAAATAACAGAAATTAAGAATCATAGTGCTAATGTGTAGGGAACAGAGGACTGCTTAGAAACTGCTGGTGGAAGTGAAGATGGTTAGAGCCCTCCCCCCATTTTTTGTGAAACAATCTGGAGTCTATTAAAATTTAAAACACAATATATGTATATATGTATATATATTTTATTTGTAGAGTATCATACACATGGAAAAATGGCAGGTTGTTTTCATGGGTAAAAGGTTTGTATATGAGTGAAATTTGACAAGTAGTGTTGGAAAGAGATGGGAAAGAATAGAGCTAAGAATGAAGGAAAAGAAGAAAACACACATTTTATTTTATCTTGAAGGCTTCTATCTTACTAATTGCATTTATAATACAAAAACAGAACTTTTTTAATGAATAAATATATCAAATAAAAAACAGAGAGGATGTGAATAAATAGGAATGCTTCACACTGTTGATGGGAGTGTAAATTAGTTCAACCGTTGTGGAAGACAGTGTGGCAATTCCTCAAGGATCTAGAACAGAAATCCCATTTGACCCAGCAATCCCATTACTGGATATATAACCAAAGGATTATAAATCATTCTACTATGAAGACACATGTATACATATGTTTATTGCAGCACTATACAATAGCAAAGACTTGGAACCAGACCAAAAGCCCATCATTGGTAGACTGGGTAAAGAAAATGTGGCACACATACACCGTGGAATACTATGCAGCCATAAAAAAAGATGAGTTCATGTCCTTTGCAGAGACATGGATGAAGCTGGAAACCATCATTCTCAGCAAACTATCACAAAAACAGAAAACCAAACACCGCATGTTCTCACTCATAAGTGGGAGTTGAACAATGAGAACACATGGACACAGGGAGGTGAACATCACACACCAGGGCCTGTTGGGAGATATAGGTTAGGGAAGGGATAACATTAGGAGAAATGCCTAATGTAGGTTGTGGGTTGATGAGTGCAGCAAACCACCATGGCACGTGTATACCTATGTAACAAAACTACACGTCCTGCACATGTACCCCAGAACTTGAAGTATAATTTAAAAAATAGGAATAAACAAAGAGAAATATAAAAATAACCCAATCTGAAAATCTAAGTAAAGCAATTTTGTAACAAAGCAGGAATAGGCCTCAAATACAATAAAAAAGATGGAAAGTGCCCCAGGTCTCCTGTTACCTATAGCCTGTGGGTGAGTGGTTACACTATCTAAAAATCACTATGCTCCAGCAATCCCACTTTTGGATACACAACCAGAATAATTGAAAGCAGAGTTCTGAGGAGATATTTGCACATCCATGTTCACAGCAGCACTATTCACTGTAGCCAAGAGGTAGAAGCAACCTAATGCCCATTGACCATTGACAGAAGAATAAACAAATTGCGGTGTATACATACAATGGAATATTTTTCAGCCTTAAAAATGAAGTAAATTCTGTCATAAGCAACAACATGGATGAAGCTTGAGGACATTATGCTAAGTGAAGTAAGCCAGTCACAAAAATATACTGTATGATTCCACTTATATGAGGTATCCAAAGTAGTCAAATTTATAGCAACAGAAACAATGGTGGTTACCAGGGAATAGGGAAATAGGGAAGAGAGGAGTTGTTTAATGAGTATAGAGTTTCAGATTTGCAAGATGAAAAAGTATGAACATCTGTTTCCCAACGATGTGAATGTAACATTTAAAAATAATTAGTAAAGTTTGTTATGTGTTTTTTACCTGAATTAAAAAATATTCTCAGTAGATATTCTGTTCTCCCTTCTGATCTTCATGAATTATATATATATGTCATATATGTAATCTTATTTATTTTGAAATAAATGTATTTTCTTATTTATATTGTATATTAATATGTATATTTGTATATTTAGAAATGAATTTAGAATGTACATATATGTGTATATATCCCCCCACACACATATTTAGTTATGGCTTTCCGTTTGATGTGAGCTTATCATTTATTTTGTTCTGTAGCTGACCTTTTCCACTTCACAATATAACACAGCTTTCCTTCCATGTCTCCTTATTGCGATTTGTAATAATGATACTGTTGATGATGATAACTTTACAATTATTGAAACCATAGTATTTGCCAAACACTGTTTCCTATTATTTTATTGATGGACATATTTATTGCAAAATTGCTACAGTAAACAACTGTAAAAATTTTCTCATGGATGTATTTCTATGAGTAGAATTCTGCATCACAGATATGAACATTTACATTTTTCCCCATTTTTAAATATTAGTGCTGCCAAATTAGCCTCCATAGAGCTTGAAAATATCCTTTCTGGTATACTCTTGCCAACATTGCCTAATATAAATTTAAATAATTTATCTAAAAATTTTAAAATGTTTACTAATGTAATTTTTAATATATCACATTACTATTTTAATTTTTCTTTCTTCAATTCCTAGTGAGGTGAGAAACTTTTCCTATGTTCATAGGTGATTTGTATTTTTTCTGACTACCTCTTGTTTGTATCCTTAATTTACTTATCCCTTTTTAAGTTATTATTTTCTTCTTATTGATTCACAAGAGCCCTTTCTATAACTATGTTTAGGAAGTATCTCACTATAAAAATGCTTATAATTTTTATATAATCAAATAAACTGGAATTTGTTTGAAATACATGATACTACATCATAATTAGAATCCTGTTTCTCATATCTCAATAGAATTCATCCCATTGTGACTTGTGACATGGCTGTTCTCTCAATGACCCTTTGTTTTTCTCTTTGCTCTTTCTCTTTTAATTTGTTCTCCTTTTTCACTCTCCATTTCTAATAGGGCCTTTTCTTATTTATCCTTGAGCTTTCCCTCTTCCCCTAGTCCCTGGTCTGTAGTTTTTCTCGGTCTCTCCAAAAACATTCACTTGATTTCTTTAGTAATTTTTTGGAGTCTCTAATCCTTTTAAACTAACATTTTTTATTTTATTTAATATTGTTTGGAGATAATTTGATTTCTACATCCTCTAAATATTTCATTTCATGTTCTTAGTCCCATAGTCCATTTGCTTTCCCTTGTGGATTGTTGTATTTGCTTAGTTATTGGGTTATTGTGTCTTTTGGACAGAATACATCCATCATAAAAGCAGCAGGCTCACAGTCATCTTACAGCTTCCATAAGTCACTACCTTGTTAAGGCAGCCTGCAGTAGTGAAGGCTTACACAGAATTAAGGTGAGGATGATAAGAGTCAGTGAGCCCCTTGGAAACTAGGAAATAAAATTACCTTCATTGAATTAAATTATATAATCACATGTAATGCATGAAATTATATATTCATTACAGGAAAAATATGCCTTAGATATAAAAATATTTCCCCTGAATAAAAAACAGTTGGGCTAAGACCATTTTCTTTCAGGCTATTAGCCTATCTGAATTAAGACTCAAGCTATATGGACAAAAGAATAGGCTTGTGTGTAAGCGGCCCTAGCTGTTGCTTCTCAGAGAGCAATGAATCATCCATTAATGCATTGTCAGCAGCAAAGGTAGTGAAATCACTCAATACCAAACAGTTATATAGCATTCATATTTGTGGCAGAGTTTGTGCTAATGGATCAATTGATGAAGAACTTTTTATTACAGTCTGCAATCAGATAGCATGCTTAATTATTTTTTCCATCCATTTGAACCTATAGAATACATTCTCAAGCCCTGAAGCAATCTCCTAGACTTGACTCAGAATATGAATGTACTGTTTCCATATACTTTAGCATAATTCATCTAAGTACTTTAAGTGGAATCATTTCAGCCAATTGCATTTGCAAATTTGGCACTAAACATAGAGTAAGGAAGAAGATTGATATGAAAGTGTGAAATGGAAGAATCTTTGAATAGTTTATAGGAGATTATGACATCTAGAAAAAGTCAGAATTACCTAGTTGAGAGTTTTCTTGGCAACAAAATGCCCACAGCCCTTAAGTTATCATTTGGCAAAAATTCTCATTAGCAGTTGTATTAGTTGGTTTTCATGCTGCTGATAGAGACATACCCTTGACTTGGAAGAAAAAGAGGTTTAATTGGACTTACAGTTCCATATGGCTTGGGGGTGCCTCAGAATCATGGCAGGAGGTGAAAGGCACTTCTTACATGGTGGCAGCAAGAGAAAATGAGGAAGAAGCAAAAGTGGAAACCCAGATAAACACGTCAGATCTCATGAGACTTATTCACTATCACGAGAATAGCATGGAAAAAACTGGCCTCCATGATTCAGCTACCTCCCATTGGGTCCCTCCCACACACATGAGAATTCTGGGAGATACAATTCAAGTTGAGATTTGGGTGGGGCACAGCCAAGCAGTATCATTCCACCCCTAGCCCCTCTAAATCTCATGTCCTCACATTTCAAAATCAATTATGCCTTCCCAACAGTCCCATAAAGTCTTAACTCATTTCAGCATTAACCCAAAAGTCCACAGTCCAAAGTCTCATCTGAGACAAGGCAAGTCCCTTCTGCCTATGAGCCTGTAAAATCAAAAGGAAGCTAGTTACTTCCTAGATATAATGGCGGTACAGGTATTGGTTAAATATAGCCATTCCAAGTGGGAGAAATTGGTCAAAACAAAGGGGTTACAGAGTTCATGCAAGTCTGAAATCCAGCAGGGCAGTCAAATTTTAAAGCTCCAAAACGATCTCCATTGAGTCCAGCTCTCACATCCAGGTCACACTGGTGCAAGAGGTGGGTTCCCATGGTCTTGGGCAGCTCTGACCCTGTGGCTTTGCATGGTACAGCCTCCCTCTTGGCTCCTTTCATGGGCTGGCATTGAGTGTCTGTGGCTTTTCCAGTTGCACGGTGCAAGGAGTCAGTGGATCTACCATTCTGGAGCCTGGAGGATGGTGGCCCTCTTCTCACAGCTTCACTAGGCATTGCCCCAGTAGGGCCTCTGTGTGGGGGCTCTCACCCCACGTTTCCCTTCCACAATGCCCTAGCAGAGGTTCTCCATGAGGACCCTGCCCCTGCAGCAAACTTTTCCCTGGGCATCCAGGTGTTTCCACACATCTTCTGAAATCTAGGTGGAGGTTCCCAAACTTCAATTCTTAACATCTGTGCATCCACAGGCCCAATGCCACATGTAAGCCACCAAGGCTTAGGGCCTCCACCCTCTGAAGCCACAGCCCAAGCTGTACGTTGGCCCCTTTCAGCCATGGCTGGAGTGGCTGGGACACAGGGCAACATGTCCCCAGGCTACACACAGCACGGGGACCCTGGGCCCAGCCCATGAAACCACTTTTTCTTCCTGGGCCTCTTGGCCTATGATGGGAGGGGCTTCCATGAAGGTCTCTGACATGGCCTGGAGACATTTTCCCTATGGTCCTGGGAATTAACATTAGGCTCTTTGCTACTTATGCAAATTTCTGCAGCCAGCTTGAATTTATCCCAGAAAATGGGTTTTTCTTTTCTGTCGCATAGTCAGGCTGTAAAATTTCCAAACTTTTATGCTCTGCTTCCTTTAGCTCTCCTTGCTCCTCAGCTTGCAGGCAACCTATTGTGGGACCTTGTGATCATATAAGTTAATACTTAATAAACTCCCCTTTATATATATATATGTGTGTGTGTGTGTGTGTGTGTGTGTGTGTGTGTGTATAATTAATTCTGTCCCTCTAAGAGAACCCTAATACATCAGTATTTGTATTTTATTGACAGTATTGCATGTAAATTTGTCCCATACTCTAATGTTGAATAAAAATGGTTTCAAATAACTGTATCATGATTAAGTTTTATGTGTGTGCATCTGTCCAATTACTCTGGCTGTCAAGAAAAAAGTTATTAAATTTCGTAAATCACCATAGTGTAATCACTATGATTGCATATTCTAACATTTTCTCAGCGATAATCATAATACTGTTGCAGGATACACTTAAAAAAGAACACTATTGCATTCTAAAGCAAGGATTGTGACTACTGAAGAGGAAGTCAAAATAGTCTGTATCTGGCATGTTAGGCAGAATTCTTATACATCAATAAGTATATTGATGGTCATATTGATGACACTACAATAATATAGGATCTTGAATTGTAATCTGAATCTATAAAATATTACATTGTTTATAACAAATGAGTTAACAATTTAATGTGGTCTTATTCATGGATAATAGGTAACCCACGTGTAACCTCTCTATGTTAATCAGAATATTTAGTTAGTGAACATCCATTTTGTGACCGTCCTTGATAATTGAAAAAAATACATTAGAATATCAACAGCTATATTATGAAACTGGGTTTATTGCAATTCAGCAATTAACATTGCTGCCATAAATATCAGTATCCACATATTTTGTAGTAGGAATAAAAAGTATTGCTCAAAAAAAGTAGTAAGTTTTAGAACATGATATATTTAAGTTAGTATTAAATCACAAGCTTTTCATTAAACACTTAGTTTTCTTGGGATCACTGAATTTTTATAAAAGCTTCATATGTTCTAAAATAACTAGCAATGTTTCAGCATACAATTACAATCTATGTGACTCGGGGATAGGGTGAATTTTCAGAAAAGGGCTAATCAAAATAGGACATATGTATTACTGACTGCAACAAGAATGATTTTGTATTGCTGGGGGTTTAGACTCCATGAAAAAAATGAACCTATTAATTTGAATAGGTTAGCTCTTTTTGCATGTTATCAAATGTAGTTCATCTATGTATTTGCACTGAAGCAAAATATTAACAAGTAATGGCTGATTAAATTTTAATTTTATTTTTGCCTACAACTTTGTCAGTAAATATTTTTTCTTTTTCTGCTATTTGCTAACTGTTTATTCTGCAAAGACTTCTATCCATGTCTGCTTTATTTTTAATGATCTCTTTTGCTGTGTGTTTTGAAACCTACCATTGGCCAGTGAGGGTAAGGTGGGGACAGTGAGGGTGCTGGCTGAAGATGGGTGGTATGGGTTAGTGAAAGATGGGCATAATGTCATCCAGAAAAGTTTTAAAGCACATAACCTAAATATTACAGACTTCAGTTATTGGCCTTTAATTCCTAAACAACCGTTGTCTAAGTCACAACATGCCCAACTTCAGGAAGCTAGTCCTCTTTTAGGTTTATTTGTTCCTATGTATATCTGGGAGTCCCAAGGAGATCTTACTTTTTGCCCATCTGTCCTAAGCTTAGCCTATTGTTCCACTCTTCTGGGCTTCATCTTCTATCCCTTGAGTGCAGGTTTCCTCTTCCAGGACACTTCTCCTCCAATTGTACGGCTGCTTCTGCAAATGTGAATGCAGGTTACCTGGTATCTCTCTGAGAATAGCTAAGTCCAGGCTCTGCTACCTAACAGTACTTACTGAAAATGTCAGGCACAGACAAGAATGATTAAACTCATTTCTAGATATAACTGCTCTCATGCTTCATAACACAAAACTCCTCACTGGGTTCCTCACTGAGTTCTTATAGTTTAGACTTCTACCGTGTTTCATGGGCCAATTTATCCCTCTCGGTAAGAATATTCTTAACCAGGTCACTCGCAAACAGAATTTATGCCCACCTACCCTTTTCCCCCAACCCCCTGTCCTTAATATGCTGAGTCCACACAGAGGAAAACAAGTTTCCATCTTATCTCCTTCTTTCCAAGTCACAGTTCAGTCTTCAAGTTAAATAAAATGAAATGAAATAAAACGTCAGAGATGAAAGTTCATGGAGAAAGAGAGAACTCTATTTAAAAATTATTATTATGCAAACGGTTGTCTCCTAGCTATTACAATACATTTACATAATCAAAATCTTATTAAAATTTTCCCCATACCAAGGGAGCATTTTGCCCTCAAATAATTCAAAGGCAACCTGTAGAGAAATAAGAAAAGCTGATATATTTTTAAAAATCCATATACTATCCTCACACCCTCATCTATTTGTAGCCATCATAATTGTCAAAATTGGAATCCATTCAGTGCTAAAAAAATCCTGTTTCATGTCTATTGAGAACACAAATGCAAGGGGGCATACTGTAATTATTTTAATTAATAAGCATATGTGGTTATTTATTGAGCATGAAATTTGGGTGTGATACAACTATAAGCCCTCCATCTATGTAATATAATGTGCCCTGAGGATGTGATATGGTGATATTAATAACTGGGAACTCATTTTTATTTCCTTTAATTTTGTATCAATTCATTTCAGTTATCATTAGCTTACTATTCATCCCACATCAACTTATGTATGATACTGTGGGGGAAAAAAGGCATCTATAAGAAAAGCTTTTTTAGCTTTTTTGGAAACCTATGATTTAATTGGTAAAATTTAGGCATAAAAATTTGAGGTGATTTGTAAGTAATATATAAACAAATGCAACAAAATGCACTTTAGGTATTACAAGAAATCAAAATTGAAATATGGACTTAGTTACTTGGTTAAGATAGTATAGGAATTGATTTGGCCCAATAATGGTGATGGATTTCAGTTGTGGCAGAATATTCTTTTTTTTTTTTTTTGAGACAGAATTTTGCTCTTGTCACCCACGTTGGAGTGCAATGGTGCAATCTCAGCTCACTGCAACCTCCACCTCCCAGGTTCCAGCGATTCTCCTGCCTCGGCCTCCTGAGTATCTGAGATTACAGGTGTGCACCACCATGCCTGGCCTATTTTATATTTTTAGTAGAGATGTTTCACCATGTTGCCCAGACTGGTCTCGATCTCCTGAACTCAGGTGATCCACCTGCCTTGGCCTCCCAAAGTGCTCGGATTACAGGCGTGAGCCACTGTACCTGGCCAGTTGTGGTAGGATATTCTTGAAATATGAAGGCATACATTAGCAAGACTAAGAAGTACATAGACTGAATCAAGACAAATGTTTGAAATGAGAAGGTGGGTCCAGTTGATGTACACTCTTGAGTGTCAAGCTGAGCTGTTGGGGTTAAGTTCAAGAGGCAATGTTGTAAATTCTTGCTCCAGAGAGTGTTGGCATGTACATTACATATTTGGTTAAATGTTTGATTGATCAAAAGTTTTTTATGGGTAAATGTTGGTATACACTTGTGAGATATTTCAGTGATGGGAGAAATTGTAAGCAAACTAACTTCAAAAATTCAAGCAGACCTTGGGTCATAGAAGAATAGGGTCAGCTTTGAAAATCATTAAGAGATGGCTGAGGGAAAGTAAAGGAGTTTGTTCTGTTTAAACTTAACAAGCATTTGAGGTAGGGTACATGAAGCAGAGGTACCTGTGGAAGATGTTAATGACATGAGCCTGAATATAGGACACCACGTCATCAGCATTTCCATCAAAAACAAGAAGAGCTGCTATGGAAAAGGTACCACCCTAGGCGATAGGGATAGTGTGGTATAATACACTATCCGTGATTTTCAGGGAGAACAGAATTCATACACAAGAATATCAATGAATCTGTAATACTTAACTTGCCAAGTAAGTGTCAAATTTGGGCATCTATTCTCCATAGGAGATTGATTAGAAAGTCCTTCAGACAAAATTGGACTTCAGATGAGCCTTTAAGGAAAGTGGAAAAAGGGAAAAGAGGAAATTATCTAAGTCTCTTGGGTGTCTGCAAATAGCTAACGCCACAAGAATTAAGCCACGAAGTAGTAGGTCATCAGATTGACAAGGGAGGCAAAGCAATTTGGAATTCGTCTCTCTGGCAAAGGATGCCTATGGAATATTTCTGAACATAAGGCTGATGTGAAAACAGTTATTTTGGGGAGTCATGGTCAAGTTCGCACTATGTAACAGGAAGGTAGAAACTAGGGGCGGTCCGGGGAGTTACTGCATCATTATAATATTCTAGGTGTGTTCTTTAATAGAGAGGGGCGAGTAATGGGAATATGGAGAACGTGACAGACTGAAAGGTGTCAGAAAAATAATGTCAGTAACTGACTGGAAGTGAGAGAGGCAAAAGTAAAGAAAAATTATTTTTTCCTAACCTGTTTGTTTTTGTGACATTGACAAAAATAAAGCAGCCTGGTGCTGGCTGGGGACGCTGGGTGTATTCGCAGGACACCATGACCAATTTGGTTTGAGGTCCTGGAAGAATACCCAGTTGAAATTTTTTTTCTAGACTATTGATATGCAATTTTTGAAGGCACAAAGTCATTTTAAAATGGACTTTTAGAAATTAAATCATTTGAAATAGTAGGACATGGGGATCTGGAAAGGCTGTACTATCCGTCTGAGGTAACAGCTAGAAATATGAAGTGAATATAAATCCAGAGGGTGAGTTCTGTAAAAGAGCGGGTCCCTGTGGGGAGAGCTTAGTGCTACATTGTGATCTGGGTCCCTTATTTAGTTAGCAAGCAAGATTAACTTTTCTCCAAAGTTGAAGACTAAATCTAAGGATAAAAAATGTAGAAACTGCTTTCAAGTACAATGCATATTTGATCTTCATGTTTATCATGAGTTAGGCAGGATAGTGTTATTCCCCTGTTAGATTAGGAAAATTAGACTTTTGTTAGTCTCTGAACACTTTCCTTTCATGCCAGGCCTCTGGTCATAGCAGGGGAATTTTAGAAACCAAGAAATCAGAGGGGCAGGGAGTTTCAATAAAGGGGATCACCAAGTGTAACTGAAAATCAAAAAGAAGATAAACTTCCCTCTCTCTTGTTTACTATCATAACATGCTGTGCTTGTATTACTACACCATTAATAGCTCTGCCTTTTGATTGTTTCCTCTATGCTGGTGGACTCTGAAAACACACATTGTATATTATTTGTATTATTTTCTTGTTTTAACATAGCACCTGATAGGTGGTCAGTATATTTGTATTGAATGTTCATTACCAGGTGTTCTCCAGCAGAATTGGAAATAAGTGTGTAAAATACAAAATGTAGATTCTGAGCTCAGAAACTCATAAACTAAGTCTAGATGGGACTCCCTCCATTTAATATGTGCTTACATGTGGAAGTCATGGGTGGAGAATAAGGAAATTAAAAAAAAAACACCATTAGAAAGGTTGAAGATATCAACATGTATGCTCTCACTGAGAATTTAGAGAAGACTGAAGTCTAACCCTTGCACAATATTCTGGAGTGACAGGGCTGTGGGATGAAAAAGGAAGCCATGGGGGGATTTCTTGAGCAAGGACACTCAGCCAGATGGACAAGCAATACTGTTGTTAGAGGAATACTAGACAAGCCAAGTATAACAGTGTCAAATGGAAGGAATATACTGAGAACTTGGGATGGGTGCATGTCTGCATAAATTTCTGTTTGCATGTGCAATCACATGTGCTTGTGGTTGAGCAAATCTATAAACACAACTTCATTTAGGCACAAACTAATGGAAGCAGAAGCCAGTTCAAAGGCATTAATGAAAGTAAAGCTGAGAGTTCTGGAATGGCTTCAGGGATGAGCAGCAGGATCAAATACATTTTGAGAAGAGATGATTATCTTCCCTCCAGAATATTTATAGATATGATTGTTTAAAGACATGAAGGAAGGAGCTAGGCAAGTAAAACAGCAAATATGCTGACATCAATGAGGATGATAAGTGAAAGGACCCCTGTCTCCAGAGGAGGTTGGAGGGGAGGTCCAGTGTCCGGACAGTTTTGACCTGACTGGGCAGGAAGAAGTGCCTCTATTTTTGGACATTAGAGAGAAGGATAAGAGCTAGTATGTATTCTGAAGTGAAGTGCAGTGCTATGAGTGTGCTCACAATCAATTTGATGGTTCGTCTGGATTTGTCTTGGGGAATTAGGAGGTAAGGCCACCTGTCGAGAATGAAGTTGACATAGACCTGAAAAAAAGAAAGGTCAGTTGAGAAGTCACTCTATGGAAGGTGAACGATAAAAATGAATCAAGATGATGAGAGTTTGAAGGGAGTCAGAGATCAACCCAGGGGGCTGTAACATTCTGTATTTGAAGGAAGCAGGGAAGAAACCACAAAGTGGGGAAGATTCAAAGTATTTATGACAGAAGATAGAGGAGCAAGAATTGAATGCTTTGGGTGCCAGGAAGTGGAGAGTCTCAAACACGCGGGAAATATTTTCTTAGGAATATACTTGGGACATTTGCCTTGTAAAATTGCACCTAAGACTTCATGTTTTCTGATTAACAGTGTTTTGTTATTTTATCTCAACCTTCTTTGAAGACATGGTACATTCGTCTAGCTTTAAACAAAATACTTTTTTTTTCCAAAATAAATATATTTAAGGAAGATAATTCTTAGGTAGAGAAAAAATGCTTCTGCCTTTTTCCAGGCCCTATTAGGAAGAGCTTTTAGAAAACATTGATATATGTGTTCTCTAAGTCTAGAGTTCTGATTAATGGGCACATTGGCATGTTTCTGCTTCCTTCACCTGCTAGCTAACTCGGCTCTGGGAAATTTCTTCAGGTCAAATTAAGGGCAGAGGACAAGAGTATAATGCCCCAGGAGACGGCTGTATATAACTTCCATTTAAATGCCACCAATGAAAAAATTGCCTTGGTTTAATTTAAAGCATTTGTTTAAGAAGAGAGTAACTTTATAATTGAATAACGCTGCTTCCTTCCTATCAACCCCATGGGTATGAGAGTTAAGAACTAAAACAATTTAATAAGATAATATTTCAAGTGCATACCGTTCTTCCTTTTTCATACACAGAGCACTTTGAATCCAAGGGGGAACTGTGTGTGCACAGGCAATATAAAAAGCTAGGCTTGTGGAAGAAAGTGGTTGCCTAAATCCAAATGCATAGTATGAAATAGAAGCATGGGCTTCTTATTTTTGAAAATCTGTTTGATAAAATGACGATGGATTATTTTCCTGTAGTGCAGGTGCTCACTTTACTGCAGGCTATATTCAATACCAAAAAAAATGACGCGGGGCATGCCTGGGCTTCCTGTGCTACACAGAGACCAGATGGGAGCTCAGGGTTATTTTGTTTATCATACAGCCTCCAATGTTGGAGGAAGTTGCTGTGAGGAACAGAGACTATTTAATTCCAAAACTCTTGGTATTCTAATAGTTGCAGATATACTGACTGCTTCTGCACAGAACACATTTTTACATTTATGGAGTGATTAAAATTGTTTACGTATAGTGTTTCCCCTAGTGTGATAATGGACATTTAATCACATAACATGTGCCTTCCATTTGTGAAATATCATGTAACATTCAGCAGAGTTGGCAGTGCTGTTACCAGATTCATTTCTCATATCTGTGGCCCTCCTTCACTTCCTCTAAATAGTGGTTACATGTCTTTCAGATCTTCCCAAATCCTCATACTCTCTATTCCACACTCCTGCTTTCCCTTTCTCTGAAAAATTAGAAACCATTTGTTGATAATTACTTCAACTTCCCTCCAATTTGTTTATAAATTTCCTTTATTCATCCCTCCTGTTCTTTTCTGTTCTGTTCTCTATCAGGAGCACTCAACTCCTTCCTGAGCATAACCTTTTTTGACCAGGTCTCTGTCCTGCACTTAATATCCCTGTTTTCCACCTGTCCAGATATGTGAAAATCATGTCTCCTAAATTCCCTCTTTCTGTGTTTTGCTCACCAGCTAACACCACCCTCAATTTTATATAGATTAGCCATCTGGTGGTACTTTGAAACGAGATTGATTTAATTTTTCGACGCTGTGCTTTTTTTGCTAAACATAACCTGTGAAGTCAGTGTCTAAATCCTGGCAGTTCCCTTTTCACAACCTTATTTATCTGACTGACTTTTAGTTTAAGATTTATTTTCTACCAGACTATTGATTTGATAATAAAATACCTTTACCTTCCATTTTTATTTTTTTGTCCAACTTATCTACCAGTGCTTTTAATGACACAGTTTCATTTCTTCAGTGCTGTGTCCCTTCATTTCCTATGTCTCCTGAAATTTTCTCTTCACTTTCTTATAATTCTTTTTCTGCAAGTCCCAAAGATGCTTGAGACTTTTATAGCATAATAAGCAAAACAGAAAAAAAATTTAAAACGTTACTTTAGTTTTGCTTTTCTCTTTCAAAATAATACCCATATCTTATTGTGTCCCTAGAAAACTCCTGAGGGCTTACCACCAATGTTTCAGCCCCTTGCAGTCTGGCTTCTATAGTCACCACTATGGAAACTATTCTCTAGCATTACCATTGACCTTTAAAATTACTATTTCAGTATCTATTCACAGTATTTATATTACTTATTGCTTGATTCTACTTGAAGCTTTGATCAGAAACTCCTTATTACATCCTCTTGCCTTTTAGAGTGTGTCCCTTCCCTGTCGCTAATGGGAAGCACCACAGTGAAAGTCTAAATATATCAGCTAGGAAGCCTTACAGACCTACCTTCCTATTCTGGCCTCTGATAGGATATAACCTTAGGGGAGCTGTTTAATTCTTTTAAGCCTCATTTATTCATCTGTGGGAGACAAATTCTCCTCACAAATTTGCTGTTAAGATTAGAGGTAATGAATATTAATGTTTAACACATTTTTGGTACATATGAAGAGCTCAATAAACAGCTATTGCCACAAAAGTTTCTAATATCACCGACTCCACTATCACCACTATCATCCCATCGCCATGGCCATTACCATCACTCACCACCAGAATCATTATCATCATCATCTCCTTCATTTTGGATCATCAAGGTTGTCTCTAGTCCTGTTTTTACTATTTCTTGTTCTACCTCATCTGTTTCCATTAACAGTAAGAAAACAATTCTAACAAACACAGTATCGACAAAGTTTCATTGTGTCCCTTTCTTTGTAAAAATTTCCAGTTGTACTGCATTTCCTCCTAATATGTCATTTGTGTCGTCTATGATTTTGTCTTATCTCCTAGTGTACTCCCCCATGTGTCCTATGGTTAAGTCCCAGGATATCACATACATTCACATTTCTTCATCATAGTTATTTGCCAGTGCAGAAAAATGTTCTATACACATGCAGTCCAGCTGAATTATTATCTCCTTCTTGAAGTCATTTTTATAGCCCCTAGTTGAAATGAATGATTAAATATTCCTCCCATGGTGCCCATTAAGCACTTTTTATAGCATATGGCATTTATGTTGTTCAGCTTTGTAGTATAACAAATTGCGTATATGTCTGTCTGACCACCCTTCTCCCAATCCTAAAAACTGCTTTAGGATAACTACATTGTTTCATTCCTTTTTGAATTACAACCAGCTTTGTTCCTCAAAAGGGTGATTCCTGAGATTGGCAGTTTTATACATACATGCATACAAACACACACAATTTCAAGAGCACTTAAATTTAGCAGGTGCCCAGAATACGAAATGGTAGGCCATGAACTCTAGAGGGCTTGAAAAGCCTTCAAAGATCACCTCATCGGAAGAGGCTACCCATGATAAAGTATTTTAAAGCAAGCAACCTCCCTTGATAATCTCATTGCTTATGAGAAAATAGTAGATATTAAATTATAGAAGACATGGGATATTTAAATATGCTTTAATGGTTTGTGGCCTATTATTATATGGAGTGTATACATAGCCATTCACTACCAATAAAAAGCATTTATTTTTCCATATATTTGAGGCAAATGAAAAGAAAATATAATCAACATATTCCAAATTATTTAAACTAATTTGCTATTCATTTATCAGTTCAAAAGCATTTACATAGTTTTGAGAACTTTTTTCTTTTAAATATTTTATTCAGTTCTTGAAAGATTATTTTACATATATTGCCTAACAAAATATGTGCTTCTCACTAATTATATCTGTTAATTCTTTTGTTTTAGTTCACTATTAATTCCTATCTTGGTCTCTTTATTTTTAATACAGATGCTATGTGTGTAACTTTAAGCCATTGCATTCCTTATTCTAGAAATTGCTCTTATATTCTCACATGGCCTGATTTTATATAAAATTGAGGTCATGTATTCTTCATATCAAATTGGTTCTTTTTTAATGCAAGATATTTCAAAAAAAAAGTTTCCTTAATGTGAATGTTTCTTAAACTCAAATAAAACTTAAATATAGAATATTTCTTGTGTTAATGAAAATCTTTCCAATATGTAAAAATGAAATTTCTTTCAAAAACAAGAAAGAAACTAAGCCAATTGAGAGGTAAAAAAATGAAAACTATAGATGAAGAAAATGGATGTTAATAGCATAAATTATTTCATTGGCATTACCATATATTGTAAAATTTGACCTAACAAAATCTCATAGATTTTTATTGATTAATTAAAATAATATCTTAATTGTTTGAAGTTATTTTAGTTCAGTTTGGGTATGATACTATATTTTTGGTTTTATTCTAGCCAAGGTACCCTTAACTTGGAAAATTACATTTAATTACATAATTTGCTAGTTTGACCTATTTCTTTAATATCTTAAAAGCATAAGCAGATACAAGCAATTCAATACTTCTGATCATTGTATAATTTACATTATGGTCAGCATTGCATAATGAAAATCACTTATTCATTGCAAATGATGGTAGTTCCTTATGCCATCAAAGATGGAGGTAAACATTTAGAATGTGAATTATTTCTGAAAATGACAAACACATACACATACACACATACACACAACTCAAGGACATTTCTCCCCTAGGGGTGGTTGTCATATACTTCAGTAATGCAGATTAAATTTCTAGTAGCTAGTTGGATAGAGCTTTTCCTATCAGAGAAGCTAAAATTCATTAAAAACTAATTAGAAATGTATGGGAGGTTAATTTTCCATGTTAAGCCTTATGAAAGTGAGATAAGTAATTCATAAAGTATCAAAGGATTGCTCTGACCAGAACCAAAGAAAATGACATTACCAAGTATTGTTTCCTGATAAATCACAGAAGCTATGAAAACAAGACAAGGCAAAAACTCAGGTTCAACTCATCTTGCTTTTTGTCAGAGGAAAACAACAAGCATAATGTCTACACAATTCTATTAAATGGTGGTTCCTGGCAAAGAATCTGTGAAGTAGCAGCTGTCTACGCAGGTGGACTGCCTCCATTTTAGCATTCTAGCTAGAGAAAATCATGCCATTTGCCAGAATACATTTACCCTCAGCAAAACGTCACTGGGTATGAATTCTAGCTAGATTCAATGTCCAATTACTGAGCCCACCACAGGACACTATAATAGCAGCATGTCCAGTTCTCTGAATAAATTTGTCAGCTGCATTCAGCATGCAATTTAGATATGTGGCATATAGTGGAAACCAAAAGGAAATATTCAAATACTATAATTTTTCCTTTTGCTAAACTTATAATTTCTAAAATACATTGGTATCATCTTTAATGTTGTCTTCCAGTTAAATGGCTTGGGTTATTTCCATGCTGGAAAAATTAAGTTGATTCTGTTGACATCCTTTCCTGCTGCCTCCTCCAGCGGATGTTCTCACTCCTCCCTGGTGATCCTAAGAAACAGGACAGCTGCTGACAGTAGTAAACAGCAGTACAATTCCTGCAGTCCCAATTCGGATCACATGCCCTGTTAAGGCAGGAACTCCCCACCTCCAAGTCTCCAGGTGAGAGGCAACAAGGAGAGAGGGAGAAATAATAGATAGTATGTAGACAGTGCCCTAAATATTTTCAAACAAGCACACTTGGATTTACATATTTATATAAATGCCCTAAACTTCTTTATTTGTCCCTTTCTTTTGACTCACCCAGGTTTTCAGTTGGTAACTCCTTGCAGGCAGTCTCAGGCATGACTAGTTAATTCCATGGTGCTACTTTGAACCTAAATTAGGTTTCTACAGTTACTACATATTTCTTTGTATGTGTCAGTGTAGCACAGGTTGTGCTTTGGTGTCCTCTGCAGGCTTGTTCAGTGTCGATGTGGTGCTTGCTTGGTTGACTTCAGTGAGTGCACAGAGTATTATGCTGCTATGTTCCAAAATATGCAGGCGCCAGACATGTATTTTCTCTTTTATTATATAGCCTGTAGGTGATGTTACATAAACCTGTTTTCTCATGCCCCGTTTCTTTAGATTCTGCTTTTTTATTGTTGTTGTTTCAAACTTGTTTGTCCTCTGATCAAGTCTAAGGTTTTTAAACATGACAATGCAAATATGTTTTACTATTAGGTTTTCTACTCATCATTACACTGTGTTCAAAAATGGTAATTGAAAATGGAAAATGGAAAATTGTTATGAGACCAATTAGATAATGTGCATGTCAAGTTCCAGTTTAACTGAGAAGTGTTGTATGTGACCATTATATTGTCTAGTATTTTCTGTAAGAATGGCAGATTTTTATTCATATCAATCATATAATGATTTAAACCATATTATTACATTTAAAATCTACCTTAAGGTAAAATGAAAGTTTCGTGTAGTGAATATATACAAATATTCAGATATCAAAGAGATTTACAATGTCCCTGAATGGTAAAACTGAATAATTGTACAAATATTGTTTCTTTCCAAGGTATTTTATAGTTTTAATGCAGTATTTTAAAGGTCATCTTTTTCCACTCTTTTCTCCACCATCTCGTCTTCTGTCTTGTTCAATCCCTTCTCTTTTCCCCCTTCTTTTTCTCCCTGACTTTCTCTTCTTTTCTCCTCATTCTCTCTCTCAGTTTTCTGATCCCCTTTTTAAGAGCTTTGTAATCTGGAGTTACATGAAAATGTTAACAGGTGAAAATAACTTATATATTTTGTTAAAATAAGTGAGTAACGATGAGCAATTTGATTGACTAAGAGCTAAATCTTACTGTGAACTCACAGTAATTAAATTAGCAATTTACAGATAAAGCATCAAAATAAGACAAAATAGACATAAGCCCAACCATGAATATATATATATATATATAGAGAGAGAGAGAGTGATAGAGGTGACCAAATAAATTAGTGAAACGAAGAATTGTTGAATAAATAGGACTGGTAAATTAATTATTTGAAAAGGTAAAAGAAAGTAAATTAAAACAATAAAATAAGTCATAAACATATTTGCTTAAATTGTAAATGTCATACGATACTTAAGGTCAAGTAGCAAGGTCCTCATAAAAATAACTGATAAGTGGAACCTAAATAAAATTGTCAAAAAATTAGACTCATAATCATAAAAAGTAAAATAAGAATTATAGTAATAACAATAGCACCTATCATTTGCTGAAATTCTACATTCTCTCAAAAAACCTGCTAAGTGAATTATTTATAATAGCACACGTAACCATCTATTAATCACATTACTCTGTAAACTTCAAGGGAGGGACATAGGGTTTAAAGATTTAAAGTAATTTATTAAACTCAGAGTCAGAATTTAAAGCTTAGCTTGACTCCATACATTCATTTAAAACATTCCTTGTTTGTGGTCATTTAGGTTGTTTTAATTAATACTATAACAACTAGTTGATCTTTCTGATACTCACAAACATACACATACATGTGTTCATTTAGGAGATAAATTTTTCTTTTTTGAGATGGAGTCTGGCTCTGTCACCCAGGCTGGAGTGCAATGGCACGATCTTGGCTCATTGCAACCTCTGCCTCACAGGGTCAAGCGATTCTCCTGCCTCAGCTTCTCGAGTACATGGGATTACAGGCGCCCACCATAATGCCTAGCTAATTTTTATATTTTTGTAGAGATGAGGTTTCACCATGTTGGCCAAGCTGGTCTTGAACTCCTGACCTCAGGTGATCCGCCCACCTTGGCCTCCCAAAGTGCTGGGGTTACAGGCATCAGCCACTGTGCCTGGCCACTTCTTTTAACTGTTATACTTTAATCATTGAAAAAAACATGCTACTCCTATTTTATTCATTTAATGTCACCTTGGTAGGCATTCATATTGCTTATTGATTTTTCCCCTATTACAAATAAGTTAGCATGAAATTTTAATATACCTATGTTTTGCTCATATTAAAGGCTGGTAGAATTACTGAATGATAAGGGATGCACATTTTAAATGTTAACTAGATGTTATCAGAAGTGATGGCAGGTATTTCTATCTTGTTTCTGAATTTAAAGGTAATGCATCTGAAGATTGACCATTAAGGATAATCACACTTTATTTTTTTTGTTTTAGAAGAGTTGCTATTTTTCTTTACTTGAAGAAATTTTCTTTTTTTATGTAATATTTTTAGACATGAGGCCGGTGCGGTGGCGGTGGTGGTGGCTCAGACCTGTAATCCCAGGACTTTGGGAGGCCGAGGCAGGCTGATTGCTTGAGCCCAGGAGCTCAAGGCCAGCCTTGGGCAACATGGTGAAACACTGTCTCTACCAAAACTACAAAAATTAACCTGGTGTGTTGGAGTGTGTCTGTAGTCCCAGCTGCTCATGAGGCTGAGACAGGAGGATCACTTGAGCCTGAGAGCCAGAGGTTGCAGTGAGCTGAAATGCACCACTGCACTCCAGCCTGGGTGACAAGGTGGGACCCTGCCTCAAATACATACATAAATAAATAAAATTTTTAGACATGAAATAGGCATTGGACTTTATCAAATTTTTGTCCACAATTACTCTCTCATGCGATCTCGACCATCAGTATTTAATGTTCTTGCCAAGATCTGGTTCTATTAAATGAGATTCCAGGACAAGTACAGACAGGAAATGCCAGAGTTTTGGAGAATATGAAGATACTGTTAGAAAAAAGAAATAAAGAATATGATGATTGATACCATTGATACACAGGATACCAAACTGACCATGACTACTATAAAAAATGAAGATGAAAAGAATAAAGTATATATGATCTTCTCAAGGAAATCAAAGGAACTTAGAACTGAAGCATCAAAATCCACTCAGCAAAAGACTGAAAGTGACCACTTTGGCTCAGGTGAACAGGAGATATCAGACTGCTGGAGCAGACTCTGAAAGTGAGCATGAAGTTTGAAAACCAGAATCATAAATAAAGACCAGATTATCAAGAGGAACCACAAAAGCAGCACCAGTAAAAGAAAATATAATAATGCACCATGTCTCAATGAAGATGTCTCAATGAAGATGAGAGTTTCACAGGAAGTGTGAAGATAGAGATGGAAGCCTTTTAAAATTGTCCTTTAAAATTATATTCTTTTTTATTTAATAGTTATCCTTGTGTCAAAAATTTCTCAAATAATTTAATTATCATTAGGATTGTGATTAGATTTGAATTAATTGATTAACTTAAATCAATTAATATCTTGAAATGTTTCAACATGGTGCATGGCCTCATTTATTTATGTCTTCTTTTATGTCCTTCAATGAAAATGATAGAAATGTGTAACTTCATTTACAAAGTGTTTCATGTTTTGGTAAAGTTTATTCTGGAATATCTTAGGAAATGTTACTCTTTAATTTGCCTGCTAAAATTTTGATTTGGTAACTGCTGATATAATGTAATGTTACTGAATTTAGCATGTTGGCCTTCAATCCAGCAACTTCTTGCCTCTTAATAATTCTCAGAGTTTGTCTATAGATTCTCAGGGTTCATGTGAAGACCATAAATGTCTGTTTCCTGAATAATGTTTTAATTTTGAGTGTGCTTTATGACTTTTATGTTCTTTCTTTATTTTTACTATCTTTTTGCCCTCATTGGACCTCTTCATAATGTTGAATAGCAAAATCAACAGCAAATATTAGTGTATTCAATTGTGAAATGTTTATAAAATTATACCAATTATGGATGATATTTATTTCAGGTCTGTCTGTTTTGTGAAGCAGAAAACAGTGTTTAATTTTAAGAAAGTTACTTTCTACCCCTAATTTTAAAAATATTTTGTAGTCATGCATAGGCATTAAAGATCATCAAAGACATTTTATCTGTCTATTAACACCGATCACATTTTCTGTTCTTTATGTGATGAAATTACATTGGTAGATTTTTCTAAATTTAGATCATCCTTGCAAAAACCTTTCTTGTCCTGTATATATTCTTATAGACACACACACACACACACACACACACACACACACACCTGGAGCAGAGGGTTAATTATGCTTCTTAGTTCATAGTGTGCTATAATTATTGATCCCTGCAAGGGTCTTGTCTTATTATATTCACCTTTATTTGTAAGTTTGACAAGCTTATAATTTTATTTCCATATGATACTATGCCTAGTCCTAAGATCAAAGTTATACTAATATCATAAAATTGGACAATTTTGCCTCTTTTCCTATAGTATGAAATAGTGTGTATAAGATGAAGAATATCTATTTCATGAAATTATGAAAAATCCCTACAAAAGCTCTCAGACTAGGTAACTGTTTTTATTCTTGGTCAATTTTGGTAAGTTATGTATTTCTATATATTTACATGTGTCTGAAAAAAATATTTTATTTATTCAGTTTTTCGAAATTTTTTGGTATACCTTAATAATAGCTTGTATATTCTAAAATCACAAATTTATATGCCATTATATTCACTTCACATTTTTCGTATCATGCGTGGATGTATTTAATTTTTATATGGTCTTTCCAGATTTCTTTTAGGTCTTTTCCAAAAAGCAGTAAATTATTTTGGTTGGCCACCTCAATTGTGGTTTTTGTTGATAATTTCTGTTTCATTTATTTATGTATTTCTCTTAATTGTTACTTTTTCTTAAACTTCTTGTGTTAATTGTTTTTCTTTTTTAGCTTATTGAATGCTCAGATTATTTATTTTCAATGTTGCATGTTTTCTACTAAATGATTTTTATTTTTTGGTTAAACATTTCACTGTAGGTACTATACTAGTTCCTTCATACGTAGTATGAACTTTTTCAAGGACCATACGTATATTGACCACTGTTTTACAGAGGTTATGTCGGTTTATACACTCAATAGTTCTATTTATGAAAGTGAATGACTTTTACTACCACTTTATTTTTAGATCTTGAATTGCAGATCTTATGAACAATTTGTAATTTAATGGATAAAAATGGCATATTATTTTTGCTTTAATGTGATTGCTAAGACTTCCTAGATGAGGCTATTTTGAATATAATTTTATATTTACTTGATTTATGTTTTCTTGATTGTTTTAATAAAACATTTCCTTAAAAACTATTGTAACCATGTATACTAAATGATTCCAATTAGTTGTAATCTTACAACTTTTTTACTTCTTGTCCCACTCTTCATGAGAATTTACAATTACTAGTCAAACTTGAATAAATTTCAAAAGCTATAGCCATGAAAAATCATCTCTATAAAAAAAGTTGCAGCTTATTTATGCTGCAAATATGTAGTATCTGTATATGATTAAAAACACAACTCAACTAGTTATGTAGAGATTAAATCACAATGAAATTTGTTTATGAGACAATAATTCATTTTTAACATACTGGTTTTTCATCCATGGTTCTCAAAAAAATTGTTATTACACTCTTTTTTGGAATTGCATATACATTTTGACTAGTCATGGTCGTATTTTCTCATGTCAGATGAAGTAAATTTTCTTTATATTTTTTATATACTTTATCACTCCAGACTTCCATTAAAATAAGCGTTCTTTTAAAGTGCTTTCATTTTAGCTCCTTAATTGTATATTTCTAGAGGTATAAATCATTTGTATAAGTATCTTTATATTATTCATATAAAAATAGAGTAGGCCAAATCAATTTTTTAAGTTTTGTGAATTAGAATGTTCTTCCAAAGCAGGAATCTTCAAGTTAAGAAATTCCAGGGATTAAGAGCTGCACAATTTTTTCTTTTAAAATAATACTGGCAAGCCGAATCCAGCAGCACATCAAAAATCTTATCCACCATAATCAAGTCAGCTTTATCCCTGGGATGCAAGGCTGGTTCAACATATGCAAATCATTAAACATAATCCATAGCATAAACAGAACCAATGACAAAAACTACATGATTATCTTACTAGATGGAGTAAACGTCTTTGATATAATTCAACACCCCTTCATGCTAAAAACTCTTAATAAACTAGTTATTGATGGAACGTATCTCAAAATAATAAGAGCTATTTATGACACACCCATAGCCAATATCATACTGAATGGGCAAAAGCTGGAAGCATTCCCTTTGAAAACTGGCACAAGACAAAGATGCCATCTCTCACCACTCTTATTCAACATAGTATTGGAAGTTCCGGCCAGGGCAATCAGGCAAGAGAAAGAAATAAAGCGTCTTCAAATAGGAAGAGAGGAAGTCAAATTGTCTCTGCTTGCAAATGACATGATTCTATATTTGGAAAACCCCATTGTCTCAGCCCCGAGTCTCCTTAAGCTCATAAGCAACTTCAGCAAAGTCTCAGGATACAAAATCAATGTGCAAAAATCACAAGCATCCCTATACACAAATATTAGACAAACAGAGAGCCAAATCATAAGTGAACTCCCATTCAAATTGCTAAAAAAAGAATAAAATACCTAGGAATACAACTTACAAGGGATGTGAAGGACCTCTTCAATAAGAACTACAAACCACTGCTCAAGGAAATAAGACACAAACAAATGGAAAAACATTCTATTCTCATGCATAGGAAGAATCAATGTTGTGAAAATGGCCATACTGTCCAAAGTAATTTATAGATTCAGTGATATCTCCATCAAGCTACCATTGACTTTCTTCACAGAATTAGAAAAATCTACTTTAAATTTCATATGGAACCAAAAAAGAGCCCATATAGCCAAGACAATCCTAGGAAAAAAGAACAAATCTGGAGGAATCACGCAACCTGACTTCAAACTATACTACAAGACGACAGTAACCAAAACAGCATGGTACTGTTACCAAAACAGATATCTAGACCAAGGGAACAGAACAGAGGCCTCAGAAAAATACCACACACACCTACAACCATCTGATCTTTGACAAACCTGACAAAAACAAACAATGGGGGAAAGGATTCCCTACTTAATAATTGGTGTTGGGAAAACTGGCTAGCCATATGCAGAAAACTGAAACTAGATCCCTTCCTTACACCTTATACAAAAATTAACTCAAGATGGATTAAAGACATAAATGTAAGACCTAAAACCATAAAAACCCTAGAAGAAAACCTAGGCAACATCATTCAGGACATAGGCATGGGCAAAGGCTTCACAACTAAAGCGCCAAAAGCAATGGCAACAAAAGCCAAAATTGACAAATGGTATCTAATTAAACTAAAGAGCTTCTGCACAGCAAAACAAACTATCATCAGAGTGAACAGGAAACCTACAGAATGGGAGAAAGTTTTTGCAATCTATCCATCTGACAAAGGGCTAATATCCAGAATCTACAAGGAACTTAAACAAATTTACAAGAAAAAAAAAACCCATCAAAAAGTGGGCAAAGGATATGAACAGACACTTCTCAAAAGTAGACATTTATGCAGCCAGCAAACATGAAAAAAAGCTCATCAACACTGGTCATTAGAGAAATGCAAATCAAAGCCGCAATGAGATACCATCCCACGCCAGTTAGAATGGTGATCATTAAAAAGTCAGGAAACAACAGATGCTGGAGAGGATGTGGAGAAATAGGAACGCTTTTACACTGTTGGTGGGAGTGTAAATTAGTTCAACCATTGTGGAAGACTGTGTGGTGATTCCTCAAGGATCTAGAACCAGAAATACTATTTGAACCAGCAGTCCCATTACTGGGTATGCACCCAAAGGATGATAAATCATTCTACTATAAAGACACATGCACATGTGTGTTTATTGCAGCACTATTCACAATAGCAAAGAGTTGGAACCAACCCAAATGCCCATCAATGATAGACTGGATAAATAAAATGTGGCACATATACACCATGGAATACTATGCAGCCATAAAAAAGGATGAGTTCATGTCCTTTGCAGGGACATGGATGAAGCTGGAAACCATCATTCTCAGCAGACTAACACAAGAACAGAAAACCAAACACCACATGTTCTCACTCATAAGTTGGAGTTGAACAATGAGAACACATGGACACAGGGAGGGGAACATTACACACTGGAGCCTGTTGGAGGTTGCGGGGCTAGGGGAGGGATAGCATTAGGAGAAATACCTAGTTTAGATGATGGGTTGATGGGTGTAGCAAAGCACCATGCCACGTGTATACCTATGTAAGAAGTCTGCACGTTCTGCACACACATCCCAAAACTTAAAGTACACACACACACACAAAATAGTGTAATGTAAGTCTTTATTCTGATTAAAAAATTGAGATTCTTTAAGTTAAAAGTTTTAATGTTTTTTATTTCTTCCTAAACGAAGTTCTGAGAGAAAAATTGAAATTATTTTTATTAACTTTTTTCAAAAAACAATAGATATCAATCAGGTAAGAACTCATATCTAAACTCTATCTCCTCTTAGTCAAAATGGGATAAGTTCAGGATTTACCACTGATGAATTTTCCAAATTGTTCATGACTTCCTGTTGAAATTAACTGAAGCTCAATTATTTAAAACATGGCATGGCATATTGTTATGCTTCCAATATTTTGAATTACTCTGGCTATCTTCATTTTCAACTGACAACCACTGTCTTTTATTATCTTAATAGAAAGAGAAAAAGAAATCTGTGTACTTTGTTTTCTGATGTTTTATACACAAACCTCAGTAATTGGATTCTGACACTCCATTCTCAGTTTTATCCCAGGGCTCTTATTGATTATTTGGCCAGTGAGATAGGCACTCTGGAAGGAATACATTAAGGGAACAACAACACAGTCTGATAAGTGGTTGCCAAAATCACTGATGTTGCAATTTTGGTAATGTACATCTCTGTCTTGAGATATAAGGTTGGGAATATGCAGACCCTCTTCTCATCACTTTGCACATTATTTGTTGCCTTTTTGCATCTCATTAGCATCTGCAATTTAATGTGTGCCAAAAACACAAAGGCAACTAAAACTTTTGATAGAACAATTGGGAGACATGTCTGTTTTTTGTTTGATCCACACTGCTGACACCATAACCACCAGCAATCTAGATGAAATAATTAATTTTCTCCTCATTCAGAGATTCTGTTACTCAAATTGGTTGGTGATTATTTTCAAGGAATACTTATACTCTGTTCTTTCTATCATTCAGACCTCTTCATTGTGTCCTAAAAGTAAGAGGTAAGGGTTTGTCCTCAGTTTTAAGAATATAGCATAGCATTATTTTTAGATCTTATTTTATTCTAACTAGAAGAGTAATTATAAATAGGAGGAAACTGAAATTCTACAAAGTTGAGGTTTGAGGTGGGGCTAATGCTGGATCCCATAGATTGTGATCCCTGAGAATTGAGAAATAGTGGCTTCATGAGGAGAACTGAGTCCCGCAGTCAGACACACCTGACTGCACATCCTTAATCTTTTGTTTTGTGACATTAGGGAATTCCTCATTTATTTGGAAAATATTTATGAATTCCTTATTAGGCACTAAAAGTTAGTGTCTCTGAGCTGCCTCTTAGCATTATTATCAATTTGGAAAAGTGGTATTGTGTAATGTGACTGGCACATGGCTGGCTGTTGGTAAATGCAATTTCTTTCTCTTAGTTCATGAATCCTATGTGAAGGTTCTTTCACCGAAATCAAATGATGAGTGCATCCATTAGTGGCTCATATTGCATTATGTTAATATTTAATTTAAAATTTTTGCTATGTAAACTTTTATTTTCATTATGGAATGTTTCAAATTCCATGACAAATTTGGGGACTACAAAAACAAAATTATTGAATGCACAGTGTTTTCTTCTTTTTTTTCATAAGAAGTTGAAAAGCAAACAATAATAAAAATCGAATACCCAATGTGTGCACATAATTAAAGTTTACTCACCATTTATTAAACATCTATAAAGTGTTACAGACCATACTATGTATGCTAGGGAATGTATATATATATATACACACACACACACACACATATATATATACACACACATACATATGTTTGCTCATATATAGAATTACCTTCTAATTGAAGAGATTTAAATGACATGTTAGCTGATCCCCTTTTAAAGACAATAGTCATATTCATTCATTCATTCATTCATTTAATGAATATTTATTACCTACTGTGAGTCATACACACATTGTTCTAAATACTGACAATACAGCAGTAATGAAACAAAGTCCCAGTGCTCAGTGAGATTACATTCTAAAAAGGAGAGAGAAATAGGAAGCAAGCAAACAAGCAAGTTAACAATATCATGTAATTTCAAATGTCATGAAGAAAAATATAGCAGCATTAAGGAGAAACAGAATGACATGTCCTGGAGGTGTTAGGTTAGATAGTGTGGGTAGGGAAGGGGTTTTCTGATCATCTTCTGTCTGACCTGCAAGGGGAAGGAAAGGTTGCAGAACAGAGAAAATATATAGAACTTGAGGGGGAGTTGGTGGTTTTCCAGGCTCAATTGCAATCAGCCCGCACAGCATTTTGAGTGTTTGATAAGCAATGTGACCTTCTCTGGAAGTGGGAAGGCATTAACACCTCTACAGCTCTGCTTGTCGCTTGCTTCTATTTATTAGAAGAGGACTACTTTGAGGAGAAGTCGTACTTTAACAATGGAATATTGCTTTACCAGCACTTAGTAGGACGAATTGGAATGCAAAGAACCTAAACCAGGTAATCAGTTAGGAAGCTATGGCAATATCCTAGGGAAAGAGTAGTGAGATTGAAATGGAGAAGACTACCGTGAAGTATTGCAGATGCAAAACTGAAAAGGCCTAGCAATTGAATGGGTGCACAAGGCAAGGTAGGTGATAGGGCTAAAGAATGGGAGGGCTAGAAGTGAAACTTAGAACCTGGGTAAGTGAAGGGATGGTGAAGCCATTTAGGGAAATACAGAAGATGTATGGATAAGTAGATTTCAGAAATGGAGTCAGGTAATTTCAGATTTGAATTTTTGAGGTATTCATAGGACTCTGCTTGAGATGTTGTATGAGTCTCCCGAAACTGAGGATTGGGTTTTGGAAGGCTCTGTGAAATTCCAGTTGCAGATTTGGAAGCAAATATGTTCAGCTTTAAAAAAGCATCTGAGACTTATGCCTTAAAAAAGAACAAACTTGCCAGTAATGAAATACCATACCAATAATCAATTCTGAGAAAAGTCTTATTTTGCCAGTACTCTAATGAGAAAAGTCAAGACATTTGAAACAGATTCAAGCTAAAGTATCATAAACATCTCGACACAAATTACTAATATTAATTACAAACACTACAGAAATAGCCTTTATACCTTGTAAAAACAAACAAACAGGCCAGGTGTGGTAGTTCATGCCTGTAATTCCAGCACTTTGGAAGGCCGAGGTGGGCACATAACTTGAGCCCAGGAGTTTAAGACCACCCTGGGCAACATGGTGAAAACCTATTTCTAAAAAAATATATATACATATATATATATATGTATATATATATACACAAAAATAAAAAAAAATATAGCCAGGTATGGTAGTACACGCCTTTAGTCCTAGCTACTTGGGAGGCTGAGGTGGGAGGATCACCTGAGCCCAGGAGGTCGAGGAGCTATGATTGCTCCATTGCACTCCAGCCTGGAAACAGAGTGAGGATCTGTCTTAAACAAACAAACAAACATATTCTACAAACATTGCCTGTCTTATTTTTTCTCAGCCACAACTTATAGGTTCAATATTACTTTTTCATTTAACAAAGAAGTTGGGGTTTAAAGAAACTAGGCAATTTTCTAATGTTGCCCAATTTGTAAGTGGAAGAGCCGGGACACAAATCCAGCTCTTCTCACTGCTGTTTAACAGAATGAATGCAGATTCTTTCTTCTACCCTGTACTATGTGTGCAAAATTTATACAGTCCTAAAGAGCCCCAACTATCTGAATGAAGAGACATCAGTAAAACTAGTAAGAACTTGTAATGCTACTCAGTTCATAAACCTTGAGAGAACCCAATATTAGTGCGTAGTGAATTTGTGTTCATTCATGCATTCATTAATTCAACATTTATTAAACATCTACTAAGTGTTGGCCACTGTACTAACACTAGAGATTTAAAAATGTGAATAAGATAGAAATTTATGCTTTCCCCATTTGTTTGATGTTCAATGAAAGACACAAACAACTAAACAGGTAGTTACAAATACTGTGTTATAAGTTGTTGTGGAAAGTACATTGTGCTATGAGAACTCAGGAATAAGACATAGTCCAGATTTGGAGGATCAGGAAAGACCTCCATGGGAAGAGATGTATAAGCTAAGACTAGAAATGGGACCTGGAAATAAAACTTGGGCTCATTACGGTAGCAGCAAGACCTGGAGACTTAGATGTAAGATAGAAGAAGAAAGACTCCTTGAGAAGCTTAAGGAGACTTAGATGTAAGATAGAGAGAAAAAGAAAGCCTCCTGGAGAAGCTTAAGGAGGGGCATGGGATGCATAATGGGCAAGGTGGGGCTGTCCATGTATTAACTAAGAGGAGAGCTGGAAAAGACGATGAACGGCCTTGACATCTAAATTACACACAAACATGTAAAATTACATGCAATATATTTTCTTTGCAAAGAAGACAGAGTGATGTCTAATATATTTCAGATTTCTGTCATAAAAGCATTTTAAAAGTTCATAAAACTTAGTATTTAAAATGTTATTTTTTTCTAGAAAATTACCTTGTGTGAACTTAGGTATTCCTGAATAAATGAGGCTTTCCTGTGATTCCTCATATTATCAAGTCTTTGGTTCTAAGACAGGAACAAAGGTAGTGTAGGAAGCAGGAAAAAATTGGATTAAATAATTTTAATAATCTATTTTATGCAACCTAGTGTCTTTTTAGGCAGATAATACTGAATCTTCCACTATGCCTATTTTTTTTTTTTTTTTTTGGTGGGGGGAATATGAAATTCCTAAAGTTTTCACGGTATTTTCTAATAGTGGTCTCCTTGGGATTGCTCCAGGAATATATGTGTTTAGCTTTAATAACCCCCAAATGAAACTAGGTTAAATTCCCCTCAGTTTTGCTTTTGTAATTACACATATTTTCAGGTACTTTTTATTACAGGAGACCTATTATGGATAGTAGGTATTAGCATGCTGTCTTTTTATATTTATTGCTTTTTTCTTTCTTTTTTCTTTTATCTTTTTTTAGTGATCTTTCTGTTCAGAAGAAGGTAATGCTTCAGTTACTTATTTGTTTCTAAAAAACATCCAAAAGATTTGAAATAGAATAGGAGGCCTGGGAATCCATTCCATTTGGCTTCCAAAATATGTTATTATAAAACATTAATTTTCATGTGAATGGAGTTTAAAACAGTAAGATTCTATCAATAAGTCTATCACAGAAATAAACACATTTCTAGCAAAAAAAAATACTCAGGATTCAACAGATGTATTTCAGCCACTATGCAGAATACTGCTCTATAAATATGCTTTTGTCCTGTAAGGTTTTGGAAGGAGGAGTTCTGGAAGACAACATTTTATTGAGGCAAAAGGCATTCTAGTTCTTTAAAAGATTAACCTAGGCAGGACATAGAGAAAGGTGAATGGCTCCTGCCTGTGGCCTTAGAGTGAAGATAAGAAGAACCTTTCTTGTGAGGATTAAATAAGTTCCATCAAACCCTTACTTCCATAGCTCTGACAAGCTGCTTGTTAAAAAAAAAAAAAAAAAAAGTCTTTTAATGTTAGTTTTCTTGTGACTACCCACTTCAACTCCAGTCTGCATTTCCCAGTGGCTCCTGGCATGGGAGGAGTCAATGGGAGTCAAGATGAATAAGGACCCAGGCAGGAAAAGTTAACATGAGTGAACACTACCTGCTAGCTAAGGAACAGCAAATGTGGCTGCCCCGTGCACCAAGGGCCATGTGTGATCCCCAGGCTGCCGTGGGTCACTAGACGTGGTTATAGGGAGTGAGAACGGGACAGTGTCTTTTTTCAGGGAGAAGACAAGATTAAGGCAGGAATGTCAATTTCTCTGTGCAAGATTTCCAGATAGCAGCTGGCCAGAAAATGTTTTCATGCCATACTTCCAAAGAGGGGCCCAAATCTCATGTTTGTCCTTTATGTCCAAGGTTAAATGAGTTAATACTTATAAAGCACTCAGAATGGTGACTGGCATAGGGTAGGAACTCTGCAACTGATTCAAAAGTTTCTTCTCTGAGATTTCAAAACAACAGGTAAGAATAGCAAGACTCCATTTTGTGTTTTACGTCTCCTTTTATCTGACCCAGTCACAGGCTTCTTTGCTTCAGTCAACACGAATTATGACCTAGCCATGAGAAATTTCCTCTCTTCTCCTCCTTAATTCATTTTGAATTCAGGCAGCCTGGCTGCCAAAAGTATTTTTCTTTTTCTTTGTCTTATTTGGTTCTTTCTTTTTTAGAAAAACATCCAACTGATTTACTATAAAGCCAGTGTATTCATATAGCATTAATTAAATACTACATTGTGTTTTTGTTGCTTTTAGAGGTATCACAAATAAGAATTTGGGGAGTCGATGTAGAATTGTGCTGTGTCATTTCAGCATCCATTAAGGTGACTGAGAATTTTCCTTACATGCTTTTAGTGCATAAAATGAATATTCTGTCATGATCCAGAGACTGTGACAAACATAGACTCTGTTTCTGCAACAGCTTCTGCTTGTCCTACTTCCCTAATATATTGGCCATTTCACTGCTTAATAGCACCCAATTTTTAGCTAGGTATGAAAATTAATGAGGTAAGGGACTGAGAATTGCCACTTTATTTCTGGTCAGAGACTTTAATAAGAGCCTTAGTTCAAAAAGTCATGATATTAAAAGAAATCCTTGCAAATTTAATTCAGACATAGACTTAGACAACTGAGGTGGGGTTACATATGATGATTCTCAGAAATAGAATAAAGTTTCATATGCCTTGTGGCTGAGGAATAGACTAGGAACCTGAAGTCTGTGGCATGAATGGGGTATGACCCCTCTGGTTTTCCTTCAGTCCTTTTATTCCATAATTTGAATGCATAATTTCACATGTATTTATTCAGAAATATGTGCACCCAGACTACTTTCTGCTAAATGCAGACTCCCACTCTTAAACATTGGTGAGAGAAGCCTGCTAACTGACATTTGCAATTTCAGGATGGCACCGTGTGGGAGAGAGAACTGCCAATCATTTCTGCCAACATCACTCTCAGAGGGAGTCTAAACGGAGCTAGCATGGTCCAATTAAAAGAAGCAATTATGAATAATGGAAAGTAAACAAATCTAAGAAAAATGATATTGCAGATTATAGTGGGTATTCACAATGAAAAGCTGTAGTCTGTGTCACCTTTGTTTCTAAAGCTACTAATCTTCTTTAATTTTCTTGAAGATTTTTACGTGAAATAATCAAAAAGGAATCCTTAAACCTCATTTCATAACTAAGCAAAATTCACCTTAGAATAATCTAAAAGCTCTTTACAGATCTTTAATTAGGTCAAATTTTTACGTGGTCTTTGGGTTAGGAAAAATGTATTAACTACTATACTATGACCCATTTAGCTGCTTGATTATAGAAAATATTGTAAAACAGCCCTTTTAAAAAACTGATTTAATATACAATGTGCAAGATTTGCTTCTGTGGTATAATACAATCCGACTTTCATAATTTGAAGTTTGATAAGCTGCATCTTTGTGCCTTCCGCTGTGTGCAAGGAATATAGAACCCCGCACTGTAATAGCATGTAAGTGTGTGTTCTTATCTCTGAAAGCACAGTGATATAACCTTTTACCATTGCCAACAAGCATCATGTTAAATTAATTGACCTTGGTTCACTTGCACTATGATGCAATTAGCAATTATCTTCAGACGTCAACATTTTGGTTACATATCCTAAACAGAAAAAGATGCCTGACCCAAAATTCTGCTAGGAATGTAGAAATATATATTTTTTTGCAAATTATTTTTCCTGCTGTGAATATCTCTATACTTTGGTTATGCAAGATAAATTTGTATTAGAGAGCCAAAGTAAAAACCCGTATTAACGACCAGTAATAACCAGAATGATCAGGGATAAAAGGCACAGGTGTAAGGGAAAAATATCTTTGGACACATAGAACGTTATAGTGAATGGCTAAAATAAATATGCCCTTCTTTAGTACTAAAAAAAATTGCTAATGGGACCAAAAGGATTAGGAAGCAATCAATTGATCTCTCTGGGATCTAAAAAAAAAAATACTACTAAACATGAGCAGATATGCTAATATATATCTGTGGAAAATATTTTAAATTATCTCTCAAAGGTGTTTTAAGCTGACTCCCAACTGAGAAGAGATGAAGGTCCAGAGAATTCATGCATAGACAGGTACACAGGGTCTGCTACAAAAATACTGATTTGATAGCTGATGGCAAGTTTTGTTTTAGCTGATGTTTGAAACATGCTGGAAAATGCAATCTTGCTAAGCAAGGAAAGCAAACCCATCCTGATCTAGTAAGCTAGAACATCCTTTAAGCAATGAACCAACAAAGCCTGTTGATGCCAATGTAGCATTAAGTTTCAGTATGCAAAGGACTACAAATGTTGACTCTACTTATTCTTGTCTATGGAACTGGCCTTTTAGCCAGTCACAGACATCACATCAGGCATCCTGAAGTAGATGCTATTTCATTAGCATCACTTTCTGCCAGCAAATGACATTGTCTTGGAGCAGAGCCAGACTACAGGCATGAGCAATGTGTTAGAGATTCTGGACTGGATTTCTCCAGGGAATGGGTAAGATTATCTAGTCTAGTATATGGTGAAGGCTGCTATAAGTGACAGGTGGTAAAGCTTCATATACCTTATGTTGTTGGAAAAACTAGATCTTTAAAATCCCTTTATATCAATTCTTTATAGCTTGTTCACGTACATGTACACATTATCTCTTAATTCTACCAGCAATGTATTGTCATGCCCGCTTTCCAAATGCAAAAGTTGAGACAATTCCTCGCTATGAAACACAGATATATTTAGAATACTAAACAAATGCAGATAGTGACTATAACCACAAACTTGAACACATTCTATGTTTTGTAGATGTGTTTTCAACTCTTCCAGTGTCATGTAGCACAGACTTGTTAGTCATCGGCATAATTTTAATTCAGGCAGTTCCAATTGTTTGCTTTTTTCTGAACTTTGCAGAGCACTTGTGATGAGTTTTTACAAAACACCTACACTACATTTCTCACTGAGCCAACCTGCATGTTTGTCAGTTTTTCCCATTGCAGAAAATACCAGAACTATATACTTATATATCCAAAATACTACCTCTCTCCAGTCCCCATTTTCCCCCATTCTGATGCAGGATTGCCATCTGGTGGAACACAGAAGGCACTTCTGGTTTGGACTTAACCCAAACAGTATGATCATTGTTTCTCAGTTAGGCTTCCAAGGATCAGTGTAGCAAATGGGAACCCTGTTTCTGGTCACAAATGAAGATGAGCCAACCGTGAAAAAATAAGCCAATGGTAATGCAGCAAACAGTCACTGGGAGCTGCAGCGATTTTAGTGGGTGATGATTTGGCAAGAAGAAATCACCTACTCTCAGCTAAAGAAGAGATCACCCACTTTATTAACAATGATTTTTTAAAATTATATACACGTACATATTACATGTGTGTGTACACACACACACACACACACACACACACTCACACATATATACATAACAGGGGCATGATACTGCCCGTATATGGCTGCCTGGGCAACATTAAGTCTCCAGACATTTTGTATTGTATATATGTATATATTATATGTGTGCGTGTGTGTGCGTGTGTGTGTGTGTGTGTGTAACAGAGAAGGTAAATAAAATCACAATTAAAACAAAGTGGCCTTAGAAAGCTATAGCAGATGTAGCAGAGTTATCTTTTCCCCCCTCATTCTCCCCACAAACATGCCCCTTCCCTAGAGTCCTGAAGAGAAGCACACAGTTTCCATATGATGCTGCCTGGGCAACATGGGGTCACTGAAGATCTGGAAGCCCTGTTACAGACAGAGATTATGTAACCATTGCAGAAGACTTACACTGACATACCATAAGCCACTACTGCAGGGAGGATTTAACAACGTTTGGCATATCTGATCTTGGACAAAAAATTGGTATCAATCATCAGTGGAAAGAAGGCAGGCCTTAATAGTATGTCTGCCTCCGACTTTCTAGCTTTCAGAAAGAATGGAGCTTTTCATATGCCAAGCACTGTGCCAAATTAATCTAGGCTAATCACAGACATTAAACATTAGGTGTTATTTTTTAAATCTGAGGCTTAGAGAGAGGCTAAGAATTTTCTCAGAGTCACACAGCATTTATTCATGCTACAGATGATGTGCTCCTGACAATGTTTTACATACAATGGAGGAAATGAGAGAGAAAGAGAGTGTACTGACTTCTTTATTTCCCTACTTCTTATTCTAGCTATTCCTGTGTGATGGGAAGAATGTTTCAGCAGGAAATAAAACCACAGGAGAAACACTTTTTTTATCCTACAGAGAAGTTTCCCTAAGAGTGTATTTTTCTTTGAAAATAATGACTTTCAGCTTGAAGAATTCCATTTAATCAGAGAAAAGTATTCATATATTTGTTCCCATCTAAAGAAAGTGAAAACTGGTTGTTTTACATTGCATAGCCCCTTTTCACTGTTAGATCTTAGAATAAGAAATCATCCTGAGTAACTGCAGGGATATTCATACTCCGAGTGGAATCCCCTTTAATAGATTTAGAAGTTCATTCCCTAACAGCTGCATCATTGAGAATGAAACTGCTATTTGTCCCACTATTTTCTTCTTTGCCTAGCCTCAGACAAGCTATACATTAACCCAAGAGGAGATATAATGGGACGGTGACCAGGGCCTCATGGTTAATTCATAGGTACGTTGTTTGTTATTTTGAAAACTGATCTGTGGAGGATTTGGTAACTAGTTGTCTTTGTATGTTCATCAGAGATGACTAAACCTTCAAGCAGAAGTGTTTAGGTTATTTGAAACTCATGGCCAAATGAGGAAAGGATTAGAAAAGAAGATAGAGCATCTCCCAAAGGAAGTCAGGAGGAAAATATTACAATCAATCCAATGCATACTGCTTGAGAGTACATGTTTGTGGAGTGATTAAGAAATGGATGAGCACTTTATTTATATAGCCATGTAAGAACTCCATTTTCAATTTCATGTAGACAGTCCTTACGAGGCTATAAACTTTGTACTTCAACTTCTTAATAGATTATTTCTGGTGTGCTAAGCACAAGGGCTTTTTTTTAACTTTTTATTTTGAAATAATTTTAGATTATCCAGAAGTTGTAAAAATAGTACAGAGTTCCCTTATATTCTTCACCCAGTTTCCCCCAATGGTAACTAACCTTACATAACCAGAATACATTATCAAAACAAGGAAATTGTCAGTGGTACACATCTATTAACTACAGACTTTATTTGGATTTCACAATTATGTAGTTTCTTAAAAAAATGTTATTTAAAATGTCTTAATCACTGTCTTGATTAATTATTTTATTCTGTTTTAGATAGCTGCTTTATATCTCAACTCAGAACTAAAAAAATCACTTGAAAATTGGATGTCTCAAGCAAAGCTTTTATGTTTCATTTTGTTTTGTTTTATCCTCAAGTAAGTTGATAATATAACCTGCAATTGCGTGAATTCATGTGGAGTTTAATGTGATTGCTCATCTGCAAAATTAAAACTTGAAGCAAAGTCTAGGTTGGCTGTCTTCCAAGTAGTTTCTTGTCTTCAGCGGAATCATAATTTTCACCATTTCTATCAGGATCTTCTGACTTATGAGGTCATAAAATTTCTGCTATGCCAAATGCAGTTTTCTTTTGGACTTTGTGTTTCCCTTTAATCTGCCATGTAAATTACAGGCATGGTGTCATTGGAAGACCTTGTTATCTTTTAGCACATTGCTACCTTAGACCAGTGAAGCTAACTTGTTCCTTCACAATTAAAAATATGAGAACAAAAAACGTATTTGTGTAATAATTTATAGTTTCAAAATGCTTTTATCTGCAGGATGTTCCTTGATCTTACACAACCCTTTGAAATAGAGAAAGCTAATAATTTTGTCCCTACTTAAACTTTGTGGGCTCCTAAGAGTAAAGGTCTCATTCATTCATTTAAAAAACTGGATTCAGCTGGGAAGATATATTCATACCAGATAAATCAATAGAGGAAATTTAATATGGATAATTTAATATGATGATTACAATTAGATAAAATAGCTCAAAAAACAGGCAGGGGAGGGTGAGGCAAACTTAAGGTTAACCACCAACAGAAGCTGCCTACCTGCTTAGAGCTGGAGGGACAAAGAGAAAAGTGGGGCTCCTGGATCCCAAGAAGCTGAGGTACCTTGTTAGACCAGCGCCTCCCACTCACCCAACCTAGGTGGAAGCCTAAAAGCCAGGGAGCCAAGAAAACATAGCTTCAGAGTATCACCACAGGGTATTACAAGCGAAAGAAGGGAAGTGTAGGTAATAAACCTGAGTTCAAATGTGCCAATCATGTTGTGCCAGGTATACTCTTTTTTTTATTTTATTATTATTATACTTTAAGTTTTAGGGTACATGTGCACAACGTGCAGGTTTGTTACATATGTATACGTGTGACATGTTGGTGTGCTGCACCCATTAACTCGTCATTTAGCATTAGGTATATCTCCTAAAGCTATCCCTCCCCCCTCCCCCTACCCCACCACAGTCCCCGGTGTGTGATGTTCCCCTTCCTGTGTCCATGTGTTCTCTTTGTTCAATTCCCACCTATGAGTGAGAACATGAGGTGTTTGGTTTTTTTGTCCTTGCGATAGTTTGCTGAGAATGATGGTTTCCAGTGTCATCTATGTCCCTACAAAAGACATGAACTCATCATTTTTTATGGCTGCATAGTATTCCATGGTGTATATGTGCCACATTTTCTTAATCCAGTCTATCGTTGTTGGACATTTGAGTTGCTTCCAAGTCTTTGCTATTGTTAATAGTGCCGCAATAAACATACATGTGCATGTGTCTTTATAGCTGCATGATTTATAATCCTTTGTGTATATACCCAGTAATGGGATGGCTGGGTCAAATGGCATTTCTAGTTCTAGATCCCTGAGGAATCGCCACACTGACTTCCACAATGGTTGAACCAGTTTACAGTCCCACCAACAGTGTCAAAGTGTTCCTATTTCTCCACATCCTCTCCAGCACCTGTTGTTTCCTGTCTTTTTAATGATCACCACTCTAACTGGTGTGAGATGGTATCTCATTGTGGTTTTGATTTGCATTTCTCTGATGGCCAGTGATGATGAGCATTTTTTTCATGTGTTTTTTGGCTGCATAAATGTCTTCTTTTGAGAAGTGTCTGTTCATATCCTTTGCCCACTTTTTGATGGGGTTGTTTGTTTTTTTCTTGTAAATTTGTTTGAGTTCATTGTAGATTCTGGATATTAGCCCTTTGTCAGATGAGTAAGTATACTCATTTTTATAGACATACCAAGTGATAACATATGAAATGAGATGAAATGAACATTAACTCCGCTGTGGAAAAATTGTCATTTTTAAAGAGGTGACCATCATGTAAACAACAACCACTGCCATTATTGCTGCTGCTAACGCTTCGATTTACTACCAACTAATATTTATGGAGTAATAATTATATGGCAGGAACTGTAATACATTGTTTAAATATAGTTTATTATTTAACCCTCTGAGTCCAGTTTGTTACTCGTATTTTACAGATGATAAAATTGAGACTTTTAAAACTTAAGTATAGTGCCCATGGTGACAAGGTTGAACAGCCAAGATTCTGATATAGACCATCTGTCTCTAAAACCATGCTCCTAACACTGCCCTATATTGCCTCCCTAAGTATATATATATATAACATACATATATATAATATACGTATAATTAATTCTAAAACTTATATGTATATATGTAAGTTTTAGAATTAATTATATGTCTAGGCTATACTGCAGTAGCCAATTCCTTCCAGGGAAAGGGGAAACTATAGAAGAGACAACACTACCCTCAAGTTGAACTTGAAATATGAGACTCTCTCTAGGTAAACAAAAAGACAAGGGCATAAGGGCAGAATATCAGTATCAACACTGTATGTTATTTTCTAAGAGCTTGGGAAGCGTGGCTATCTAGCTGAAGGTAATTCAGATCTGTTGGAGGGATAGTACGGGAGGGGGAATTTTGATAAGAGAAAAGCCTAGGAAGACAATCAAAAGGCACATCATAGTCAAGAGATATAAATAATTCACACTCAAGAAAATGGGAAGCTGTTGATGATGGTGTGCTATGGAGAGTCCTAATCAGTTTTGTTTTTGAAATAATACCCAACCTGCAGAATTAGATCACTATTATGACGTGTTTGTAGAGTGCATGATCATTGTTTAGGGAACTGGATGAATGCCTGAAGGATGCCCTGAAAAAATGGATGGGAGTTTAAATGTTACCTTCGTGTAGTAGACGTAGCATCAGCTGCATCTGACCTCTTACTATTCTTTAACTTCTCAGTTACTGCAAATCAGTGTTCTTAATAAGAGACTGGAGATATTTGAGAGGAAGATTTTTCTATAAATGCTTGATTGGAGCCCTTTATTCATTTGGCTCAAAATTAAGACAATAATATCTGAATAAATGTAGTTCTATAATTATATACTTTATTATAAAACTTTCACATATATTTTCACATATGATACTCAAATACCCTTATGAATTTAGTAGCATTGCTCTTTTTGCTACAATTTGAATATGAGAAAAGAGAGCAGTAGAAAGGTGAAACTGTTGCCGTAAGTCTGCTAAATGGCAGAGCCAAGACCTCAAGTGGGCCTCTTGTTCAAACCACTGTTACTTTTACACTTGATTTAGCCAAAAGGCTGAGAAGTGATACCAGTGTTACTTTTTTCTATGCTCACATATCACCTTGATCTGAGACAAATTATCTCTCATTATTTTGTGATAATTATGCGATATACTTTTATTTAAAGAATTAAACTGCTATGTAATTCCTATTCAAATTTTCTATATGGTATTATATTTTCCTTGTATATCTACATACTCTTTTATTACTTCACAGTATAAACTTTCTCATGGATATAATTTTTTTCACTAGCAATTGTCTACATCTCAAAAATTTCACCTGTCAAGTGTATAAATTTCCTCAGTAAATAAAAAGCTGCTGAATATTTTTATATGAGCTCTAAACTTAGCTTCACCTTGTTTCCATTATGTTGCAAGGTGCTTTAAAGGTAGAAATGCATTTCTGGTCTGCTCACAAACAGATGAAAAATTATTTTCCTGCCTTCTTTGATTTTACTTTCTTGTAGGCACTCATTTGAGTTATATCTCATCTGTGTTAAAATGGAGGTAGCTTTATATCAGCAAAGTAGAAAGAATTCTTGATACTAAAGTAGTACATTTCCTTGCCTTGTTTTCTTTTCTTTCATAGAGTTTAGTAGTGTTAATTTTATTTATTTGAATGTCAAAATTCTCAGATTACTGCCAAATATTGTGATTATAGCAGTTTAGGTGAATAAAAACAAGTAATGGCTGAATTTAATTATGGATAATAACCATATGAGAAAGGGATGAAAGAACCCCTGAATCTCCTAGAGCTTCATCATCACTATTTATTTTGCAAAATAATTATTTAGAATTAATGAGCTTATATCAGAATTGATGTATGACTGATTTTACTTTATTTTTTAAAATTTTATTATTATTATACTTTAAGTTTTAGGGTACATGTGCACAAGGTGCAGCTTTGTTACATATGTAGGCATGGGCCATGTCAGTGTGCTGCACCCATTAACTCGTCATTTAGCATTAGTTATATCTCCTAATGCTAGCCCTCCCCCCTCCCCCCACCCCACAACAGTAACCAGTGTGTGATGTTCCCCTTCCTATGTCCATGTGTTCTCTTTGTTCAATTCCCACCTATGAGTGAGAACATGCGGTGTTTGGTTTTTTGTCCTTGCGATAGTTTGCTGAGAATGATGGTTTCCAGCTTCATCCATGTCCCTACAAAGGACATGAACTCATCATTTTCTATGGCTGCATAGTATTCCATGGTGTATATGTGCCACATTTTCTTAATCCAGTCTATCATTGTTGGACATTTGAGTTGGTTCCAAGTCTTTGCTATTGTGAATAGTGCCGCAATAAACATACATGTGCATGTGTCTTTATAGCTGCATGATTTATAATCCTTTGTGTATATACCCAGTAATGGGATGACTGGGTCAAATGATATTTCTAGTTCTAGATCCCTGAGGAATCCCCACACTGACTTCCACAATGGTTGAACTGGTTTACAGTCCCACCAACAGTGTAGAAGTGTTCCTATATCTCTACATCCTCTCCAGCACCTGTTGTTTCCTGTCTTTTTAATGATCTCCACTCTAACTGGTGTGAGATGGTATCTCATTGTGGTTTTGATTTGCATTTCTCTGATGGCCAGTGATGATGAGCATTTTTTCATGTGTTTTTTGGCTGCATAAATGTCTTCTTTTGAGAAGTGTCTGTTCATATCCTTTGCCCACTTTTTGATGGGGTTGTTTTTTTCTGGTAAATTTGTTTGAGTTCATTGTAGATTCTGGATATTAGCCCGTTGTCAGATGAGTAGGTTGCAAAAATTTTCTCCCATTCTGTAGGTTGCCTGTTCACTCTGATGGTAGTTTCTTTTGCTGTGCAGAAGCTCTTTAGTTTAATGAGATCCCATTTGTCAATTTTGGCTTTTGTTGCCATTGCTTTTGGTGTTTTAGACATGAAGTCCTTGCCCATGCCTATGTCCTGAATGGTATTGCCTAGGTTTTTTTCTAGGGTTTTTATGGTTTTAGGTCTAACATTTAAGTCTTTAATCCATCTTGAATTAATTTTTGTATAAGGTGTAAGGAAGGGATCCAGTTTCAGCTTTCTACATATGGCTAGCCAGTTTTCCCAGCACCATTTATTAAATAGGGAATCCTTTCCCCATTTCTTGTTTTTGTCAGGTTTGTCAAAGATCAGATAGTTGTAGATATGCAGCATTATTTCTGAGGGCTCTGTTCTGTTCCATTGGTCTATATCTCTGTTTTGGTACCAGTACCATGCTGTTTTGGTTACTGTAGCCTTGTAGTATAGTTTGAATTCAGGTAGCATGATGCCACCAGCTTTGTTCTTTTGGCTTAGGATTGACTTGGCAATGCAGGCTCTTTTTTGGTTCCATATGAACTTTAAAGTAGTTTTTTCCAATTCTGTGAAGAAGGTCATTGGTAGCTTGATGGGGATGACATTGAATCTATAAATTACCTTGGGCAGTATGGCCATTTTCATGACATTGATTCTTCCTACCCATGAGTATGGAATGTTCTTCCACTTGTTTGTATCCTCTTTTATTTCATTGAGCAGTGGTTTGTAGTTCTCCTTGAAGAGGCTCTTCACATCCCTTGTAAGTTGAATTCCTAGGTATTTTATTCTCTTTGAAGCAATTGTGAATGGGAGTTCACTCATGATTTGGCTCTCTGTTTGTCTGTTATTGGTGTATAAGAATGCTTGTGATTTTTGCACATTGATTTTGTATCCTGAGACTTCGCTGAAGTTCTTATCAGCTTGAGGAGATTTTGGGCTGAGACGATGGGGTTTTCTAGATATACAATCATGTAATCTGCAAACAGGGACAATTTGACTTCCTCTTTTCCTAATTGAATACCCTTTATTTCCTTCTTCTGCCTGATTGCCCTGGCCAGAACTTCCAGCGCTATGTTGAATAGGAGTGGTGAGAGAGGGCATCCCTGTCTTGTGTCAGTTTTCAAAGGGAATGCTTCCAGTTTTTGCCCATTCAGTATGATATTGGCTGTGGGTCTGTCGTAGATAGCTCTTATTATTTTGAGATACATCCCATCAATACCTAATTTATTGAGAGTTTTTAGCATGAAGCCTTGTTGAATTTTTTCAAAGGCCTTTTCTGCATCTATTGAGATAATCATGTGGTTTTTGTCTTTGGTTCTGTTTATGTGTTGGATTACATTTATTGATTTGCATATTTTGAACCAGCCTTGCATCCCAAGGATGAACCCCACTTAATCATGGTGGATAAGCTTTTTGATATGCTGCCGGATTCGGTTTGCCAGTATTTTACTGAGGATTTTTGCATCGATGTTCATCAAGGATATTGGTCTAAAATTCTGTTTTTTGGTTGTGTCTCTGCCAGTCTTTGGTATCAGGATGATGCTGGCTTCATAAAATGAGTTAGGGAGGATTCCCTCTTTTTCTATTGATTGGAATAGTTTCAGAAAGAATGGTACCAGCTCCTGTTTGTACCTCTGGTAGAATTTGGCTGTGAATCCATCTGGTCCTGGACTTTTTTTGGTTGGTAAGCTATTGATTATTGCCTCAATTTCAGAGTCTGTTATTTGTCTATTCAGAGATTCAACTTCTTCCTGGTTTAGTCTTGGGAGGATATATGTGTGGAGGAATTTATCCATTTCTTCTAGATTTTCTAGTTTATTTGCATAGAGGTGTTTATAGTATTCTCTGATGGTAGTTTGTATTTCTGTGGGATTGAAAATTGAAAGAAAAGATTGTGTAAGAGCTGAAAAAGCTGTGTATTTGGCTGCATTATCAGGCCAACAAGATGAGCCAGCAAACCTCACAATATGCATGAGTTGCAGCATCACCTGGTTTTGTACGGCCCTTTTGAACTTAAAAAAAAAAAAAAAACAAAAACCTGGATGCTGGTTCTTTTTTTGTCTTCCAAATTCTGCATGAAATGTCTCCTGTGGTCCATGACAATCCATAAATATGAAATAAAACACATCCGTGTCATCCTAGATCAATTGAACCAGTACAGATCCACAATAATGAGCCAGAGAACGTATATTGGTCTGTGGAATTTCAGAGAGGAGTTAATGTGAAAGCCTATATTTTCTCTGAAAAGAAGCAAGAAATATGCAATCCTGAGGAATAACTATACTAACATATAGTATTATACACTAATTATATTATATTCTTTAAACAAATAAAAATAAACAATTTAAATAAAATACAATTTTATTCTTTAAAGAATATAATGTATTCTTTAAAGATAGATGTATTAAAATATAATAAAGAATATTCTTTAAAATTATATTCTTTAAAAATATGCTATTACATCAATACATTATATTTCAGGAAAAAATGCATACAACTGAGTAGATTTCTAAACGATATTAGAATTGGAGCACTCTAGATCCACTTTGAGTTTTTTTTTCCACTGGATAATTCCTTCCATCCTTAGATGGTAATTTCTGTACATCACCTATAAACCATAAAATTGTTAAAATTTTGTTTGTAGAAATAATCATGAACTTCCTAGAGACATCACAAGATGATTATTTGTACAAAGAAAAGTGACCTAGTTCTGTAATAGAAAATAATTATACAAAGTTTGATAGAAATGACATACCTAATGTGGTGTGGGAGCACATTGTGAAACCCAAATGTAAAAAATCAAATCCAAAGTTTATCTTGCATTTTTCACACCCATTTAATGCCCATTAAGGATCATGAAAGATAAAGTTAAATTGATTCAGCACTAAAATTCTATGATGCTTTTCAAACTAATGTAATGATAATGTAGTTTTCGGATTTTGAGTCATTAACACTGAGAGTGAAAGTAAAAGTTACGTATTTTCTGCCTTGAAATATTAAAATGCTAGATCATTTCACTAAACACTATTGTATTTGAGTAATAGAGAAATCAATCCAAACCAGAAATTTATTTGCTTAGTAACATTTTCATTTGCAAAGTAAGATTTCATTAATGATGCAAAGTTTTAACCTACATAACACACTATTCTAAATAGTTCCAAATATAAACAAAAACTTGTGTTTATTTCTTTGTTTCTTTGTTTTTAGCAGTAAGAAAGATCTAGCCAATCATCATTTTTCTATAAATTTCTATGTATTTTTTAGGGTCTCTCTTTCTTCTGGCTTTAATCACTAAACCATGGGTCAGAAAACTAGAACATTAGGGCAAGAGGCATCCCACATTTTTAAAGGTTGTAAAAACCACAGACAATAAAATAAACAAACCATCAAAGAAAGAATATGCAACAAAGACCATATGTGACTGGCAAATCTTAAAATATTTATTATTTGGCCACTCATGGAAAGTTTACCACTCCCTGGACTAGACTGGAAGTTCTAGAGCACATTGTGATTTATGTGCTCTTTACCTTAATATACTTAGCCTAAGACATGTTTTATACATAATAAATATTTATTAAATATTGGTTGAATTAAGAAAAGATTACAGAGGTCGAGCCAAGATGGCCGAATAGGAACAGCTCCGGTCTATAGCTCCCAGTGTGAGCGCCGCAGAAGACGGGTGATTTCTGCATTTCTATCGAGGTACTGGGTTCATCTCACTAGGGAGTGCCAGACAGTGGGCACAGGACAGTGGGTGCAGCGCATCATGAGTGAGCTGAAGCAGGGCGAAGCATTGCCTCACTTGGGAATCTCAAGGGGTCAGGGAGTTCCCTTTCCTAGTCAAAGAAAGGGGTGACAGATGGCACCTGGAAAATCGGGTCACTCCCACCCTAATACTGCGCTTTTCTGACGGGCTTAAAAAACGGCGCACCAGGAGATTATAGCCAGCACCTGGCTCAGAGGGTCCTACGCCCACGGAGTCTCGCTGATTGCTAGCACAGCAGTCTGAGATCAAACTGCAAGGCGGCAGCGAGGCTGGGCAATAGGCGCTGCCATTGCCCAGGCTTGCTCAGGTAAACAAAGCAGCCTGGAAGCTCGAACTGGGTGGAGCCCACCACAGCTCAAGGAGGCCTGCCTGCCTCTGTAGGCTCCACCTCTGGGGGCAGGGCACAGACAAACAAAAAGACAGCACTAACCTCTGCAGACTTAAATGTCCCTTTCTGACAGCTTTGAAGAGAGTGGTGGTTCTCCCAGCACGCAGCTTGAGATCTGAGAACGGGCAGACTGCCTCCTCAAGTGGGTCCCTGACCCCCGAGTAGCCTAACTGGGAGGCACCCCCCAGTAGGGGCAGACTGTCACTTCACACGGCCAGGTACTCCTCTGAGACAAAACTTCCAGAGGAATGATCAGGCAGCAGCATCTGCGGTTCACCAATATCTGCTGTTCTGCAGCCACCACTGCAGATACCCAGGCAAACAGGGTCTGGAGTGGACCTCTAGCAAACTCCAACAGACCTGCAACTGAGGATCCTGTCTGTTAGAAGGAAAACTAACAAACAGAAAGGACATCCACACCAAAAACCCATCTGTACGTCACCATCATCAAAGACCAATTGTAGATAAAACCACGAAGATGGGAAAAAAACAGAGCAGAAAAACCGGAAACTCTAAAAATCAGAGTGCCTCTCCTCCTCCAAAGGAACGCAGCTCCTCACCATTTATGACTGATTTTTAAAATATCTTATATTGCCACTGTGCCTGTAATTTCAGCTACCTGGGAGACTGAGGAGAGGATCACTTGAGGCTGGGAGTTTGAGACCATCCTGGGCAACACAGTGAGACCACATCTCTTAAAAAAAAAAAAAAAAGTCTTGTATCTTTAAGTGACAAATTACATACTTAAGTGACAAGTATCCTTAAAACAACTTATGTCTTTACCTTCTGAGTTTCCTCAGCAATATCTTTCTCTAACTTATCAGTAGGGTTTTATTCAGAAAAAAACTGTTAAAATTATCAGTATAATCATTCTAAAGGTAATATTCATTTATGTCCTCTCACACCTGTGCCCATATGCACGTAATTACAGAGTGCTTCATGACCATGCAAGTGAATATTAGAAAATGTTGCTTTTAAAACAAGTATAAAAGTGTGTGTTCATACAATATAGGTATATGCTACAAAAGTATAATAACTATATGCATTATAGAAGTGTGAAGAAAATTAGTGGAACGTTTCTTTTATTCCTTTTTTTTTTTTTTTTGCTCTTTTTCTTGTTGTTTCTGTGGAACTTGACTGTTTAGGAAAATTCAGTTTCCTCCTGGGAAAAAAAAATTCGGTGCTGGTTATTGCAGAGACACTGCAGATTGTTTTAATTGGCAAACTAGAACTTCACTTCTAACTGTGTAATTTTAACTTTGAATGGTTTGCTGACTTTGAAGGAGGAAACTATGCCTCATTGGCCATATATGTAAAAGTGTGACCACATCTTCACCCTCTAAAAAGATCTTCTTGAAGATAAATTAAAATATAATCCACAAGAGATGTTGATGAGCAAGGTAAAGGTATTATTCAAACTATGTATTTGAAATTATATTATGTTTAAATAAAGTAAATTAAAAATCAGTTCAATGTGACAATATAGAACATTTTGGCCAAGCCAAAAATATTATAATAATGGTTGTAGGCAAATCTAAGTTGTGGCTTGGCAAGCATGAAAAGACAAGTTCTAGGGATGAAATCAGAGTCCAAAATCTATGAAGGTTAATGCAGGATTGAACAAGTGGTCAGCCAGGGCAGTGTCAGTATAACCTGTAGTTTATCCAGAGAAAAAATCTTTGTTAAGAAAAAAATTGGTAAAAAGATGGAGATTGCTTTCCTCTTTTTACCATCTCTATGTTTTAGAATCTTGCCTAGAACAGTTAAAATACAGTGCTCCTACACGAGGTTTCTCTAAAGATTGTTTTACTCACAAATTTCAAAAGCTAACTGTATTTGTGAGAATGACTGATGCATTCTACAATTCATAAAGAAGTCTAGGTATAGACATCTTTAATGGTCAGGAATCCACTTGTGTCTTCCTCACTGAGGAACTAGCATGACACTAACCTAAAAGTAGAAAAGTCAAACCGAACAGTAGAGAAGTCATCTGGTTAAAGATTCTAACAAGCATTTAGCATTGCTGCTGTCCTATGAGCATTAATGCTTGGCCTTGTTTCAGGGCCATTATTGCTAAATAACCGTAGGCACTTAGTTTCTTGCTTAAGAGGCCTTTAAATTCTGAGTGAGGCCTTGGTTTTCCTTCTCTTACAAGTGCTTGTGGCCCTGTGACTCTGCAGGCTTCCCTGTCTCTGAGCTGAATTCCTTCATGTTGGTATTTGTGTTGTCCTGGAACATACTTCAGGAACATATTTCCTCCTTCAGTCTACAATCTATTTACTCTGCACTATCAGCATTTCCTTTCACTGTCAAGAGATGTGGCATTTTCAATCCTATTTGTAAAAACCAGTTGTTTTAATATACGGAGTCTGAATTGTAATTTTGTCTCTGTTGGGCAGAAACAAGGATACCCTGGTGATACTTATTTTTTATCAACAGTAAACAGCCTTCCCGCCGATGTCCCCAACTCTTATACTTCAGATACTGGAGCAAATGTCCAGGATTACTCCATGGACACTGTGTAATATTTACATGATCTACAGTCTCAGCAAAGTTAACCCCTGGTCATACACAGTTGTTTAACTTCAGGAAGCATATTTCTGGCCATTTTTGATAGCTACTTCATTTTACTGTTTGTTTGTTTGTTTTTTCTGCACTTCCTGTCAAGCATTCAGAATTATTTCTGGTACTTTTTTTTTCATTTTCTTTATGTCAGGGAATTAAAATGTTTAGCTTTTTGATTCAGTTTGGGATCCTGATAAACCTAGGGCAAGACATTGCAGGCACATAATTGTAACTAAGTAGACTGAAATAGCACAAGTTCATGTACAACATGTCCCGTAAACTGTTCGTGCATCTCAGGGTTATGCTGGCATATTAATTCCACCTTTGTAAGTTCATATCTAGATTTTGACCTTTAAAATATTCTGCTTGTTACTGTAACTTAACAAACCAACAGATCACACATTTTGTCCATATACTCAATGCTTTACCAAGTAATGCTATTCTACATCTTTTGTATTCTTCCTGTGTGTGCATGTGTGTATGTGTATTACACATATTATTTATATCTACAGATCATCTCTTTATATCCTTTCTAGTGTGAATTATTTTGTCTTAGTGGATGAATTTGTTTTTATGACATTTATAATTTTCTTCAAGGTTATATTCTATAATTTATCTATTTATTATTATTATTATTATTTTTTAAGATGAGTCTCAGTTTGTCACCTAGGCTAGAGTGCAGTGGCACGATCTCAGCTCACTGCAACCTCTGCCTCCTGGGTTTAAGTGATTCTCCTGCTTCAGCCTCTCAAGTAGCTGGAAATACAGGCGCGCGCCACCATGCTCGGCTAATTTTTTTATTTTTAGTAGAGACGGAGTTTTCCCCTGTTGGCCAGATTGGTCTCAAACTCCTGACCTCATATGATCTGGCTGCCTGCTTCTCCCAAAATACTGGGATTACAGGCATAAGCCACCACGCCCAGCATATATTTAAAATTTTTAATTGGATAAAATTATCACCCCATTTACAGATTATATGAGTTACAAATTCAGTCATCATTGAAGCATTTTATGTATTAAATCTGCAAACTGTATATATTTAACGGATTATTTATTACCCTTACATCTGTGACAAAAGGAGACTTTCCACTGCTGCTTTCTCAAGATGCATGTAAAGCTGTCTCATTAGAACTCTAAATGTTAAAAATTTCCTGTGCAATTTGGGACTTGTATGTGTGAAGCAGTATTTCGGCTCAAATATGTGCTTTCATACTGTCTATAATATAACCAAATCAACATTGGAGCTCATAGTAAATAAATTGCTTATGTATATTAGCACATTTTATGTATCCCTTAAAATTTGGAAATGATACAAAGCTATAGCCAGAGCAATCATGTAAATCCAAATATAATCCTTTATAGGGAGAGCCATGTGATGTTAAGCCCTTCTTAATTTTTTAAATATATATATATATAAAATACACACTTTACATATATGCATATATACATAATTCATACTAGTCTCTAAATACAGAAAAATAAAATATAAGAATTATTAAAGCTATGGAATCAATTTGAAATGCAAGCCAATTCATTTTGCTCTTCTGCGATCTGAGATGAAACTGGGGGAAGAAATTTATGCTGTGGTAATAACTGTAACATATTGAGCTTATATTATATACCACTTTATATGCCTACCTAGTTAATATTCACAACAACCCTTTGAAGTATTATTGTTATTCCCACTTTACATATAAAGGAATTAAGTAATTTACCCAAGATATGACAATTACCACCTTTACAATCTGGTACTCTATTTTAGTCGCTTTATTCCCTTTGTAGTTTCCAAGGAAATTAGAGTTACAGTATAATAGACAGAATCAGGGTTTGGAAATTAATCTTTTCTGAGAGATTGGTATGCAGAAAGGATTTTGGAAGTATTTGACTTATGTCACTTATATCCAGTCTGATCTTGTCCTGTATATGACTATTTACTGTGGTCAGTTTAAAAGTTTCAGTACCAGGCAAAGGTGGAGTCCTAAGATGGCAAAACACTCTATTTCCTCCTGCAATCTACATAGATAAATCAGAGTATTTTTGATGAATTTACTGAAGAAGTTCTATATAAATTTTCATAAATACTATTATTTTTAACCATAATTGTTTTTGCCAATTTTGAGATTCTCTAAAATACGGACTAATGCCATATATACACAGGAGAGCCCAAGTAATGAGGCTTTTAATTAAAACTTACATTAAAGTGAAAGTGAGCACATACATAGCATTTAGGAATCCATGATGTCCCCAGCAGTCCATGTGGTCAGTGATATTAGCTATGTGCTGGCATTTCATGTATATGTCACTGGAAACTTATCACTTTAATAATCACAAATCTTCAGTCTTGTAATTAGTGTCTGGCATTTCTAAAAAAAAAAGAAGAAAAAAGTAGAAAATTAAGGTTATCTTTGATAAACTATAGGTAAATGAAATTATTCTAAAGAAAAACTGTATCTTGAAATAAAAGAAAATATGTATTATAGAAAAGCACAGAAATCTCCGACAAAAGTGATCTTTTCCTTTTAAATAAAGATTAATTACACATTCAGGAAGCTAAAGGTTACTATGAAAAACACAGGAACAATTGCAGATTTCTCCTTAACATAATCAGATGCAAGTGTACAGTGATAAAAATGCAAATCTTAAGGTGCTCTTAGCTGCTAGAGGTCAAATCAATGTTTTTCCTCAAATCAAAACATCAGAATTTTCCCTCAGTCAAGTTTTAATTTTTAAAAGTTGAATATTTATGGGGACTCTAAAAGCAGAAATTGTCAGAAGTCTTTGAAAAAAGGTTAAGCTAAGTAAGAAGTAAACACCGAATGTTCATAAATGGGATTGAAGGTGTCCATGAACACCTTGAATTTAAAATGCAAAGCATCCTGAGGAGAAAGTTTGTACTTTTGTCAGATTTTGAACAAAGGCCACAATTTCTTAATAATTATTTCCCTAGAACAGCATTTGTTTCATTTTAAAAAGTTTTTTAAAATCTGTCTATGAGCTAGACTGGCTTGCAGACTTCATACTTACTGTGTCTTAATGATTTTACATATAAATTCATGGAGTCTTAGACTCGTAAAATTTCAGGTTCCATCTTTGTGAATCTTTTCTATTTTGCTGCAAAATAAATGATAACCCTGTGCTTAAGAATCACTGATGTGAAAGAACAAAAAAAGCTTTAGAACCAAGTATATTTTAGTTCAAATATTTCTCTGCAACTTGGTTTTTGAATTTCATCCTTTGCCTGTAACAAAGAAATTAATACATCACAGAAATGTATTGAATTATATGAAAATAATATATATCTATAAACCACCTGGCATCTAGATCGAGCTCTATATTGATCCAAAGTATTCCATTCTGTGTTTTGCCACTTTATCAACGTAGTTTTCTATATACTGTACTGGCTGGAATCTGCCTAAATATCATTTTTTCTCCAGTGGTTCTATTTTGAAGCCTTGTATTAATATATTATATGTCTAAACCCTCTTCTACCTAACAATTTCTCCATTCTTTCTGAATATTCTGGGGTTACAAGTATCCTCATTATCATTGTCATTCTTTTGAGATATTCACATTTTATGCCAGAGTCTCTATAGTCATTCTGCCACCAGTCTTTCGAAGTGATTTCTGACAATTTACTACTTTGTCTCAAAACTTCAGTTAAAGCACTTTCTGAATACAGATCTTCTAGGAATATGTTTGCCCATCTTTGAGGTTCACTGTCTAGGTCTCTGTTGTCTTGGTGACAGTGCTAAAATTATGACCCAAGTTCCGAAATCTGTGCAATGCAATGTTTGCTTCTAAAACTTCTGGTGCAATCAGTCCGGGAACTGTAACGACTTAGGCACAATTCTTTCTGGAAATGAAATAAAATAGAATGAGTTTGGCAGACCACAGGTTGAAACTTCTTAGGCGCCTATTGGTAGGTAGCCTTTGTGGAGGAAAATGTCAGTATAGGAGAAAAAGACTAAAAGACTCATGTATACTTGTCTCTGTGTTGTATATCCTACTTTGCAAAATGAAAGGAAAAGAATCTCAGACATCCTGGTAAAGCTATTTGAAAATGCTTCCAGAGACATGAAGTGTATTTGTTTTCCTAATTTCCTAGGGATTAGTGGTGGTGGGAGAGGGCATTCTATGGTTAAAATGTCTACATTTCCTTATCACAAGGCATAGCTAGCAGCAAAAGTAAGCCATGACACGGAACTGAAGGAGCCATGATGAAAATTCCTTCTATTTTTCATCCCTGTATTCATTCATTCTGCACCCATGCTTTAAGTACCTTGTGTGGGTCAATCACGCTGATAGTAGCTTCTGGTTCAGAGAAGAGGAGAACACGACTCCTGCCCCCTAGCAGTTCACTGCCCAGTGAGAGGAGACAAACAAATGATCTGTGGACAACAAACCACATGCAGAAATAGTTAATTCTGTCTAGGACAGTAAGAGAAAGCTTTTTTGGAATTTGTTTTATTTGAGTCTCAGCAGGTAAAGGATGGAGACAGGATAAGTCATTTGAAGCCAAAAAAAAAAAAAAAAAAAAAAAAGGTTGTACTTGAAGAAGGTAGAGAGAGAGATGCTGGCACACCCTGAAACCTGTCCGCCATCTGGCCCAGGTGGAGGGCAGGGCACTTAATCCTAGTAGCAGCATCTTTGGAAAGTAGGGAAGTCCAGAGTCATTTTTCCATCTTACAGAAGAGAGAGTGGAGGTTCAGAGTACTTAAGGGTTAGGCCTGGAAGCTCCTATTTAAGGAGCTAAATCCCTGACCTTGAACTGAAGGCTTCCAGCTTCTGGTCTAGGAATTTAACCACCTCACCAAATGCTTCTTTTTTCTTTGGCTATGTAGAGACAAAAAGAGACAAGACATCATCCGCTTCATTAAGTCCTCTCCTCAGATTTTTATTTTTCTTTTTTCTCCTCAGATTTTTATTTTTCAAAAGTCATGTGTGGTTTTACCTTTGTTGGACAGTAGATCTTAAGTAGGGAAACTAAAACCATATAATAATACTTTTGCTTTATTAGTAAATCATGTTAAAGTATTTCAGTTTGACTCGTTCTAACTAGTTACCAATGAATATAGCTGTGGGCATTTTCTATTCTTGTCATGCTTTCATTCCTCCCACTTATACTTTTTTATTGTGACACTCCTATTGTTCAAATTTCTAATTTGAAGGAATTCATTACCAGATGAGTTTTAAAATTAAAGAATATCTTCCTGCTATCCTCTCCTCAGCAACAAAATTATTTTTCAAATCAGAGGATAAAGGACTTAAGTAAAATTTAAAATAAACTTATGAAAACGGTTGGTTTATTGAAAAGCAACTAACCTATATGTAACATAGTTTATAGAAGTGTATTTTAATTCAGTTTGGCAAATATTCATGTATTCATAAGCCTTCTATGTGCCAAGTCTGTTCTGTATCTTCATGTAAAGTATTAAGAGATGAATAAACACCGTGTTCTTCTTTAAGGAGTTATCAGGTTAGTAGGGGAGTCAAATATGTGAGCTAATGCAATGGAATACTAAATACAGAATGCGACAGTAGAAGCACATTTAAAACATAAAGCTGTTTGGTTTTCTGTTCTTGTGATAGTTGGGGGTTGAACTATGAGAACACATGGACAGAGGGCAGGGAACATCACACAGTGGGGCCTGTCAGGGGGTGGGGGGCTAGACGAGGGATAGCATTAGGAGAAATACCTAATGTAGGTGACAGGTTGATGGGTGCAGCAAATCACCATGGCACATGTATACCTATGTAACAAAACTGCACATTCTGCACGTGTACCCCAGAACTTAAAGTATAGTAAAAACAAAACATAGAGATGACACTGAAGAGACAGTGACTCAGTCTGGAGAGTAAAGAAATGTTTTCTGAAGAAGGAAATGTCAAAGCTGTGACTGCAAAGGAGTTTTCCAGAAGAAGCAAGTTAGTGGGTTCAGGCTACTCACAGTAAAAATACATTGAGGGGGGACGTGCCATGGATCTCCCAGAAAAGCTGAAGTCCTTCAACCATATTATAGAAGCTTCACGAGTGAAAGGACAATGGGCAGAGGTAAGGTTGAGGACCCTGGCAAGGTTATGGGTGAAAAGACAGCAAACTGATTGCTTAGATTTCACCCTCTGGGCTACAGAAGACAGTGAAAGGTTTAAAGGAGGAGAGATATTTGAACAGACTTATGTAATAGAAAACACAAATGCCTTTTCGTTTAAAGAATAGATTGGTGAATAGAGGGAGGGGAAGGAGTACACATTTAGATAAGGAAGACAAGATAGGAAATAAGTACAAAAAAAGATAATAAAATATTAAAATACAGATCTATATACACTCACAAGCATAAACAACATTACACTGTAACAGTGCCATAAGGAAGGGAAGAAAAAGTTATTTAGGAGGGAGAAACACAAAAAATTATTGGCTCATTGGATTCAAGTAGTGAGAAACACATAATCTTATATTTCTTCCCAGTTTCATAAAAAGTGGTACCACCTACCATAGCAGGGAATAAAGAAGACAGAAATTTGGGGAGAAAGAGTTATTCATTCATTCATCAAAAATGTTATTATTTACTATATTCCAATTTTTTTTAAGTACTGTGTATACAAAACATAAGACAAGTTCTCTGTTTTTAGGTACAAAAATATTATTATTTACTATATTCCAATTTTTTAAGTACTGTGTCTACAAAACATAAGAAAAACAAGTTACCTGTCCTTAGGTAGTGTACATTCTGTAAAGGAAATCAGATCAGATATAACAAGAACATACAATCTTAGGTGGTGTGAGGTGCTATGGAGAAAACTAAAGCACATGAGGAAATAGATAAAGGCCATGGTTAAAAAAGGTCCCTGTGAGAAGGTGATACTTAATTGAAGAAATAAATGATGCAGATGTTCATATGATGATCTGGAAGAAAAATGTTCTAAACAGAGAGAAAAATAACTATGCACACCATGAAACAGGAATAATCTTAGCATGCAGTGGAAAGGGCAAAAGTGTGAAAATAGGGTAGAGGAGTGATAGGAAATGAGTTTCAGAGAGGTAGGAAGTGACCTTGAAATTCCTGTTTTATGCCATTTGAGATGGAAACCCTGATAAGTTTCCTGACTATCAGAGTGACAAGGTCTGATTTATGTTTTTAAAAGATCATGCTGTCTGTTGAGTTTATAGAACCATGTGTAGTAGGTAAGAGTGTACCCAGAGAGACTTGAAAAACCACTGCAGCAGTTTATGAGGGATATCATGGTGTCTTGGACTAGGAAGATAGTGAGGAATTGAAGAGTGTTTAAATTCAGTATATATCTCACTATACAGATGTATAGATTGATTAGTTTCAGTGTACAGAAAAAGAAGAGGTAAGGAGGATTAATAAATTTTGGGCCTGAGCAATTGAAGTATGGGAAGAGCAAAGTTCTGGAGGAATATGGGGAAGAACAAATCAAAAGGTTGTTTTTGTATGTCTTATGCTTATGATACATTTTGGACATTCACATAAAGATGTCTGTCAGGTGTGTGTTTGACTGTCTTCCTCTGGAGTTATGAGAGAGTTCAGGCTGGAGCTATGAACCTGGGAATCATCAGCATATATTTAGATGAGATCTCCTAGACTAGAGGAAGACATAAGATGGAGAAGGAGCAGAGAGGTGTTGAGACTGAAGGTGTACTACAAAAATATTCAGGACAAGGAGGGCACTAGCAAAGGAGAAGGGGAATAAACTGGAAGAGATTGCAGGGGAAATCCTATCTGTGAATTTCAGTGACATAAATGGTAATAGAAAGAGGGTCAACTATGTTAGTTGGTGCCTAAGGTTGTGTAGGCTAAGTATTGAGATTTTTCTGGGTTTTAAAAATTAACAGCATTCTGCCTCTGAATGAACTAGTTCACAAATTAGGAGTTAAGATGCATACCGATGAAATTGTTATACAAAAATAAAAGCATTAATATTATGACTTAAGACAGGTGCAAACAGCTGCTGTGGGAGCACAGAGAAGGAGAGAAGTCTATCTAAATGGGAGCAGGAAGGTAACAAAGAAAGCAGGTAGCCAACTTCAGAACCAGGGTGCCCTTGAACAAGTAGCTTTGCTTGTACCTTATAAACTGTTTAATATAAAAACTTTATTCTAAGACATAAAAGAAAGAGATTGCATGATCATGAGATGATGTCCAAATTTAATTTCTCCAGCTCCATTGGCCTATGTGTGTAGGCTTAATTAATATGTACAGCATTTATTTCACTGTTCAACCTGCTTGATGCTCATATATATAATGGAAAAACTTAGTCCTCCTCATCTGTCCTGTGTTGTTTCTAGAAGTTTCAACAACAAAGTTTCCTTGAATGTTCTGTTCTTAACAGAAATGTTTCTCTTTCCTACTTAGTGTCATCCTTTACTCTTAGAGGCTGTAAGTATCTCTTTCATTCAGTTTGGGATTACAGCCTCTTTTTCAACAGACTTGAAACCCAGAAAAAAGAGAGTCTCTATCCTGTCCTTTCCATTTTTTAGCTCCCCAACACTTCTTAAATCCCATATCCAGGCTGGGCGCAGTGGCTCATCCCTGTAATCCCAGGACTTTGGGAGGCCGAGGTGGGCAGATCACTTGAGGTCAGGAGTTTGAGACCAGCCTGGTCAACATAGTGAAACCCCATCTCTACTAAAAATACAAAAAATTAGCTGGGTGTGGTGGCAGGTGCCTGTAATCCCACCTTCTTGGGAGGCTGAGGCAAGAGAATCGTTTGAACGCGGGAGGCAGAGGTTGCGGTGAGCTGAGATCCTGCCATTGCACTCCAGCCTGGGCAACAAGAGCGAAACTCCATCTCAAAAAATAAAAATAAAAACAAAAATAAAATAAATAATAAATCCTATATCCAGATACCAAGAGCTCAATGCTCTCCTCTTCCTTATTAAACAAATGGAAACTCCTATGAAATGCATAAATGAAGGCTACTCGTCTCCAGTATGTTCCACTAGCTTAACAAGTATGTACAAACATGACTGAACTGCAGAAATGGACAAAGCCTAGATGAAACTGACCTCTTTCCCACATAGACTGTGGGATTTATGAGACTTAGAGGAGATTGAAAGCACATAATATTGAAGCTGACCCCAAAAAATGGTATCATAGAACCTTCTGCAACAAAAAAGAAATATTCTAACTCCCTTATTCTTCATTTGAGGAAACTGAAATAATATAATTCCAATGGATACACCCAAGGGCACAGAGCTCAATTTTGTAGAACTCAGACATAAACCCAAGACTCTCAAATCCCAGGCTATTTCCTTTTCCAATAGAGTAAAATGAATGCACATATGCATGTGTGTGTGTGTGTGTGTGTGTGTGTGTGTGTGTGTGTGTGTACCACAGTAACTGAATTTTGAATACAGTCTAATTCTTTCCATTGAGTAGGTGGATTAATTTTATTATACTCTTGGAAACAAGAGCAGGATTCGAGATGGGAAGCAAACACTATAACATGTTGGCAATATAAAATGTTATATTATAGATATAGAAAGAAAAGTACAATACTAGGCTAATTTATCTTTGTGTTTCAAGTGTAAAGTTTATTCACTGGTGTGATGTAGAAGCAATAGTTTTGACTACACCTGCTTAGAGAATAGGGAACTCAATAAATATTGGTACAGAGTATAAACTCAATATTTAATTTCTGAATATTCATGAATCTTGTGAAGAATAGCATGGTATAACAAACTTCAAAGTGTATGTGTTTACTGAAACAATTGGTCAGTTGAAATGCAAAATCAATTAAGCTAATCACTTGCTTAATGAATCCATTTAAACAGTTGAACTCATGGTCATGTGTAGATAAATTGTGTTAAGTTTTTAGAACTTCTTTATCTACACAATGCCATGGATTCATCATGGGAACCCAAGGAATTAGATTTTCCAGGTAAGTGGTTAGATAAATACAGTCTTCACCAATCCAATCTTGGTTTTGTATTTTTGCCAGTTGTTTTTGTAAACATTCTAATTAATTCAATTCCTTTATTAAAGTTATTAACAACGTTCTATTTACAGAATGGATTTCAAACCTCTTCACATGGCATTTAAGGTCCTTGTCATCTACCTCGACTTATCTTTCCAATGTTGTCACTGGCCCCTGTCCCTCATTATCTTTTCTAGCTATATGCTTTGTGTTTCTTGTTTTTAATATTATACTATATACCGTATATTGAATAACTACCTCAAATTTCTATTGTCTGTATATATGACACATTTTCTCATCCCTGGACCTTTCTTTAAGTTTATTTATCTTATTGGATTGCCCTTCTAATCCTTCTCTACTGGTTTGATGACTTCTTCAAAGACCCAGATCAAATGTCAACTAATGTAACAATCCAAGAACTGCGCTTGGGCTTCACAATTCATAATTTCTGTATTTACAGGACCCTCCAGGCTATCCACCTGTTCCTTTTCCTCTCCAGAGTTCCATATTTTTTGCATTCTCCAAAGGAGACAATTCAAATCTCACCATTTTTTTTTCAACCCTCCAATCTTACCACTGTTACCTATGATTCAACAGGCTCACTGAAACCAGCCTGTTAACTGTATACTCTACTCAGTGGAATTGCTCAACCTCCAAATATATCCGTGTCTTCACTCCAGCTTTCCTCTCCCACAAAGAAGTATCACCTTACAAATCTTCTACCCATGCATGTTCTTTTCACATTCCCTTCCCAATCTAGAATTTTGCCATATGTTTCTCATACATTTGACTCTTCTTTTTCACTATCCTCTTCTTGTCAGCCTACAATATACTTGGTTTTATAATTTCCGTTTTACATAACATTTTCCAATATTCCTGCCTTTTCCTCAAACCAATGCCATGTTGCTCATTGCTTGCTTTTTATTATCTAAACAAATCTGTGGGTTTGTCAGTTGATGCACATGCCCTTGCTTCATTTCTGTTTATCTTCAGTTCAATACATTTAAGTGTTAACTTCCACTGCACTACGGAAATGGTTCTGAAGTCCAAATCAATTATTTTTCTTTGTCTGAATCAATGGTATTTTTATCTTCATTCTCATTATCTTCACTTTTATCCAGCATTCAATACCATTGAACATTTGCTCTTTCATGAAATATTGCTCACACTTGATTTTAAGGATATGGATCATCCAGTACCTTCTCCACTTTTTTGACTGATTGCCTGTTTCCTAGGAGCTCAAGGTCTAATTGGAGAACAGATCCAATCATTTCACTCTCTTTGTGAAGTATCCTCAGTAGCTTCCCATTGCCTGTGATAAACTCCATGGCTCTTCACAGTCTTAATAGAATCCAACTTTTGCATAACCTTTGTAGTAACCACACCAGAAGGCCTTCAAAATGTCATGCACATTTATACCTTCGGGCCTTGGATTATGCTGTTGCCCTCTGTCTGTAATGCTTTTTTACACTTTTCATCTTGAGAAAGTCATGCTTATCCTGCAAATTATCTCCCAAATGTCAATCTACTGTGTCATTTGCTTTCCCTAATTGTGACATGGAGAATTAGTAACTGCTTCTTGTGTTGCCTTTGCACCTTGTATGTGTCCTATAAGTTTTCAGTAGTACATGCAATGCGTTAGAAGTATTTTTTTAAAAAATTCTCTATTTCTTATTACAGTACTTGTTCAGTTATGTTAGTCTATATTAATTAATCTTTACATTCACAGTTCTCAGCATATTATAAGTAATCACTAATTATTAATTACTTTGATAATATTCTGTCCTCCATGAAAGTTCTTTGGTGAGGGAAATTCTGTAATATTTCTCTATCATGTGAATCTGGAAAATAATGAAAGAAATTGAATAAATAATTATTTTTGCAATTTAAATGTTGAATTTGCACTTATGAGGAGAAAAATGTAGACTTTTCTTCTTGTGATTACTAAAACAAAATTAAATATTTAAATCAATATTTAAAATATTACAGTTCTTCAACATTTATTTTATATATCAGATCATTCAAATTCAATTAATACTTGTTAGAGCTCCATTTTTTCATATTTCATGGTATCTCTGACTTTTCTTTGGTTTCCCACAGTATTTTTTTTAATTGTATTTTTATTTATTTATTTATTTATTTGACAGGGCTTCACTCTGTTACCCGGGCTGGAGTGCAGTGGCATAATCATAGTTGACTGCATCCTCCAACTCCTGGGCTCAAACAATCCTCCCACCTCAGCCTCCCAAGTACTTGGGACAACAGACATGCACCATCATACCTGGCTATTTTATTTTACTTTTTCATGGTAGAGACAAGGTCTCACTAGGCTGCCCAGGCTGGTATCTATCTAATTCCTGGCCTAAAGTGATCCAACTGTCTGCTTCGGCCTCCCAAATTATTGGGATTACAGGTGTGAGCCACTGTGCTCAGCCATTCTAATGTTATTTTAACATATTTAAACCACAGTTCTGAAAATAATGCCATCTTTAGATGAATCTGTACTACAAAGACATTACAAAATATCATGTGAACATTTTATAAGTTCTTAATCTCCCCCAAATATTGATTACTCATCTGATAGTTCATTACTCTTCTCAGTCTATTTTTACATTATTTACTTTATTGAGCTTCATCCTGCTTAGTGAATAAAATTGAATGGTTCAGTGAGCCCATTATGAGTCGAACTTTGTCTTATTTTACCTTAATCCATAAAAGAATCTCCTATCTCTCAAAGGAAATTCTGGTATTCTTCTGATCCACTTAAGGCTTTTGAGACCAGAGATGAAAGATCCAATATCTACAGCTCTTGAACTGTCAGAGAGGGTGTGTGGAGCCTGCATTCACCAACCAGGTCATACTGTTCAGTTGGCAGGGATGATACTTTATATGGCACATAAGGCTTGCTAATATCCCAGAGCCTACTACAATGGCTGTATGTTATAGGTGTTTATAAATGAATGAACAATACCTATAATATTTATATGTCACACTTAAACTTATTCCATTATATATCCTATGTAGTTTTAGGATTATAAGGGTGTTTGCAAATAAATGTTTAATATTTGATACAACAGAATGTATTAAAAAGTTAAGATGCATTAATTTTTAACTCCCAAGAATTTATTTTTGTCTTAAAATATATATACAGTCATTATAGCATTGCCTGGAGGCATAACATACCATGTGATTGCACTTGTTAACTTTTAATCTTAATACTGTGGCTCACATAGTCACAGCCAACATTCTCCCTTTGTAGTCAATAGGGATCTCACTCATTTACCAGATGTTTAGAAATAAACAACTATTGAATGTGTGAAATTAAGGCAAGAAGGTAAATGGTTTGATTATGATGGTTTGATAATATTTTTAAAATACAAAGCAAACAAGATAAAACAAGAACCTCTAATAATTCCAGAATGTAGTAAGTCACTGAGATTTACTCTTCATGCTCCATTCCAGATAACTTTTATAACACTAAGCTGAAATCTTAACATATTTACAATTTTGTATTCTGTGTATTCACATGTTGCCAGACAGAATTGTCTTGGTTGTTAAAATATTTTAAATTCTTTTTAATGGTTATATAATGGTCTAGAGATTTGACAGTCTAAAATTTACATAATACTCTGATTATTATTCACTTATTTATTAAAAAACATTTCTTGAGTTAATTATAAAACTATAAATCAGCAAGCAGTTGAATTAAAAAGAAAAAGTACTTATAATTCCCCTTCTCAGAGACAATAACTGTTAATATGTTGAAACATCTCTTGAACATTTTAAATATCTAGCTATTTTTCTTTCTAATTTTCTATATAAATAAATATGTGAATATAAATATATAAGTAAATATTTTAATGTGACCGTATAACACATAATAAGAATATGTATTTTATAACGAGAAATTTTATTAAAAGTATATATGACACTCTTCTTAAATATACAGTAATCTGCATGGTATTACCTTTTTGGACTGTTGGAATATATACCATAATTTTAGAGTAGTTCCTATACTCAACTTTCAGAATATATTTACTTTGTTGCAGTTTTAGCAATGCTACAATAAGCATTCATATTGTTACACAGTTGCCTTGTCAGAAACCTCGTATAAATTCTTAAACATGTGTTAAAGGTATGCATATCTTTAAGGCTTTGATACGTATGGGCTGGATAACTTCAAGAAAAGGTTATGCAAAGTTATATTGCCAACAGCAATGATGTAACACAACTTAACTTTTTTGAATATTTTTGAAGCACTCATTTGCATGAATTACCGAATTTGTAAACCGGTTACAAAATATCTTATTCAAGTAAAGCCCAATTTTAGTTATAGGGAATGTGAGATGATGGTTTTGTTGAATATATTCCTTCTATATCACATTAAAATGGATGTTAATTTTTCTTTTTCTTTCTTTTTTTTTTTTTTTTTTTTTTTTTGAGACAGAGTCTCGCTATCGCCCAGGTTGGAGTGCAGTGTGGCGCGATCTCAGCTCACTGCAGGCTCCGTCCCCCGGGGTTCACGCCATTCTCCTACCTCAGCCTCCCAAGTAGCTGGGACTACAGGCGCCCCCCACCTTGCCCGGGTAATTTTGTTTGTATTTTTAGTAGAGACGGGGTTTCACCGTGTTAGCCAGGATGGTCTCGATCTCCTGACCTCGTGATTTGCCCGCCTCGGCCTCCCAAAGTGCTGAGATTACAGGCGTGAGCCACCGCGCCCGGCCGGATGTTAATTTTTGTTAACACGACAGTGATGAGTGATATGTTTTCTGCTTGCCACTTGATCATAAATTCCAACATAAAAATAGAAACAGTACGATAATGATACATAGGCAGTCTCATTCCAATTATCAGTAGCTTACAGATATACTTATTTCAAATTAAGCATTTGAAAATGTTTACATATATTATACTTAAGTGAGAACTAAAAAAACTGTGAAAAAATACTTTTCTTATTTTTTTCTAGGAGATACTATGCCACTTTATAAGTAGAACCACAGAGAATAGCTCAGTTGGTTAAATTTATCATCAGTTAATACTGTAGAGAATTTAATGAACTGGGAGATGGGAGATAAGAAAACATTTATTACGTATTTAAATCCCATTTGGTTTTCCTAACTTAATTTTTTTCCCAGGGTGTCTCACTTCAGAGATGACTTTCCTAACTTTAATATCTTCTTACAATAACTTTGTTATGCCTTTAAGAAAGGACTAAAATATTTGTAAAATTAGTTCAATAGGAATATTTCCAGGTCAAATGAATCTAATTTCCTCTTACTCCTGAAAAAATAAAGACAAATAAAATTATTTTTATTTTACAATGGATAAATCTTCTTACACAATAGGTTGTTCCTTTTTTTATTTTACAATATTTTATTTTACAATAGATACATGTTCCTACACAATAGATTCTGATCTGGTATTTAGTGATGTCAAAAGTATAATCAATAAGAGAAGTAATATCATCATCATGTTTTGGTAATATCATCCACCACCTTATCAGCTGAATACAAAGTAGTGATTTTTCTTCTCCCTCAGATACCATCACTGGAACAGTTCTCGGACTCGCAGGCTTGTTACCTCTTTACTCCAATAAGAGGGGGGAAAAAGCAAACCTCACTTTTCAAGACCTTGTTTTTTTGCTACCTCTAACTATACATTTACTATGTTTCAGTTATTTTCAAATCTAATCCATTTTCAATACACTACCAATTGTATATTTTTTCATAAAACAGTTTTGTACATAAATAGTATGCTATGAATGGATAAAATGGAAACACCAAATTAAATTTCAGATATAATCATTACACATTTCATACTATCTCTTAGAATGTTTTGAAAAATCCGAGAAATACTACACAAGATAACTCATAGCAAGTACATTCTGTATATATTCAATGGTAGATATCATAAGGAAAGAAGAGGAGGAGAGAAAAAAGGAGGAGGAAAAAAGGGGGAGAGAGTGAGTGAGAGAAAGAAAAATAAAGATTACTAAGTGAATGAAGGCCTTTGCATAACCAGCTGTTATCAGAAAAGTATCTACCATGGTCAGAAGACCACCTGTAAAAGAGTAACACTGCGTGTCGTTATAGGTAGATTCCTGCATATTGCCTCATATATACCAAGTCAGAGTCCTTTGGGATGGGGCTCAGGGATCTGTATTCCTCAGTAGCAACAAAGATGAATTTTGTGCCCCCTGAAATTTAAAATATATTAAAGTGTAAAGTTATTTGAACATTCTAACCCCTGGCCTGATTTTTTTTAATTGTGCTGGTTTAAAAAAAATTTTTTGCATTATGGATTGTCATTAAAGATTATGAAGTATATACATTCTGAGAACATTCTAAATAAATAAACGTTTCTGGAGCACACATTGGAAAGCAAAACCTGCAGAGGACGTACTCACTCTGTTCTGTTCACTGCTGTTGAAAGGTGCATCCTTAAAATAGAAACAGGTGAATTTATGATAGAATATGTTTTTCTTACAGAGTATTTTTTTCAGAGATAATGTGATGAAGGTTCAAGTAATAAAATAATTAAGGTGCATAGGTATAACCTTGCTGTAAATTACTGAAGCACACAAATTATTTTAAGAATTTGAATACCAAAAAGTTTGCATGCCAACATATTTACTATAAATCTATCGATGTTGGAATGTATTTTGCCCAGGCAAATATTGCAAGTACAATCTAAATAATAGACAATGGTGGCTGATTTGATTATTGTTAATAGTGGTTTTCCTAAAATTATAAAAAGCATGTATCTTGGGACATGCTTTCTTTATGTCTTCTGAGATTATAAACATATTTCTCTACTTACATAGTTTAAATAAGATTTTTGTCTAGTGAAAAACTTAGCATAGGAAAAGCAAGACATGAGTTCACAATCCCCAAGGTCAAGTTCTGATTTTGTATTTCCTTCATTTTAAAAAATTGCCAATATTGATGAAAAAATGATTAATTATTAATGAAAAAACACAGGTCCTATGGATCTCTTTTTAACATGTGCATTTTAATCTGTGGTAAAAACATATTAGTCTCTGCCTTTTTTCTCTCCAATACTTAAAGCTGAATTACAACACAAGTATATTATGCAAATCAAGACAGTTCTTTCCAAGTCACTGAAAATTTAATGTCAGAAAATACATATTTTAGCATACATTATTTAGTGAAAAGTTCATTTTTACTTTTCTGCAAAAGTGCTCTAAGCTTTGGAGTAAGAGCATTTTGTGGGTCCCTGGTAATACCATATGTTTTAGAGGTTTTAACTTCCTCATGGGTATCCAAAGATGTTAATATTTGACTTTTCCTGGCATTTCACTGATTTCATTTTCTTACTGTTGCTGTTGTTGCTGCCTTTGTTATCATTATATATGAACATAAATGGGAAATTGCTCAGTTGATAAGTGATCAACAGCTACTTTACTCCTGGTATTGACCAGGAGTGGCTGCTTTAGGAAGCTGTGATTCCTTTGGGAAGTGAGATATGTCATAATCCTTAAAAATGGAATAAAGTCTATAATTTAAAATATTCCACAAATCCTTCTGGAAGCAATCACCACCAACCCCAACCCAAATGAGAACCATTGCCCTGGACACTATCAACAATGGCCAGACCTTTGGTGAACTACCTATCCTGGACAAGGCCTACCACAAAGTAGGTGCTTTTCAAAATATGGTTCAGTCGTTGTTGAGGCTGAGCGAACAGATGAAATAGTAGAAAACCACTGTGGTGAAACTTAGGAGGCTGGCTTCTAGTCAGCAATGTCAGTAACTTCTTTGAATCAGAGGAAGTCAACGGATCTTTCCAGGTCTTAGTTTTCTCCTTTGAGAAGTGGTTTGAGGTAGATGATTTTGAGTGTTCTTTCTGGTTGCACAATGCATGAGATAAGAAAAATACAAAATACATGGTGGTGAGATAGACAACAATTAGTTCACAATGAGGTTAAAAGTAAATAAAAATGAAAAAGCATAATTAGAAAAATAATATAAAAAACTGAAATATGAAGCATGTTTGGGGTAGAAAGAAAATTATTAGAGCAAGAAAAATAGGAAAAATAATTATGAGTGTATCTTTAAAATACAAGGCAATGGACACTGGTAGAAGGATTTGGTAAAAATAAAAAGTAGCAGTATTATTTGCTAAACTTGCAAGTAATTAGGAAATACATTTTTAAATGATATAAAAATGATATAAAGTGATATAAAAACTCATCTGCTTTGTGAATTTGAAACATGCTTTTTGATTATTTAACATAAAGAACAACTATGTGGATTCATTGTTAAAAATTGTTTACCCTATGGTTTTATGAGGATATATATATATATATATATATATATATATATAGTCTTCCAAAGTTGATTAAAAACATACAAACGCATTGTACTTCAGAGTCAATTGATTTTAATGCCTGAACATACTCACTATACACTACCTTGATATTGACTTAATATCTATTTCTACTTCTATTTTTTAAGCCACAGTTTTTATCATTATGGTAATCATTTGAGATGACATTTTAATTCTTAGGCACTTGTTTTTTCTGTATAAATCCATTGAGATTTCCACATGTATATTCAAACAAACAAAAGTACCTAAGTTTATATATAACATAAGCAATATGATAATAAAAATAAGGTTTATATTTCATGTTATTTTATTTTTATTACTTAACATTGTACTATTCTGTCAGGCCAAATTAATGAGGTAGATGATTCTTGGGGTTTGTTTGTTTGTTTGTTTGTTTGTTTAAGACAGAGTCTCACTCTGCTGCCCAGGCTGGATTGCGGTGGGATGATCTCGGCTCATTGCAGCCTCTGCCTCCCATGTTCAAGCAATTCTTCTACTTCAACCTCCCAAGTAGCTGGAATTACAGGCATACACCACCACGCCTGGCTAATTTTTTGTATTTTTAGTAGAGACAGGGTTTCACCATGTTGGCCAGGCTGGTCTCAAACTCCTGGTCTCAAGTGATCCACCCGCTTTGGGTTCTCAGAGTGCTGGGATTACAGGCATGAGCCACCATGACCAGCTGAGGTGGATGATTCTTAAAGCAAATACAGAACATCTGAATGGACATGTACTTTCTAGGTGTCATGGGAGAAGTGTCATATGATGGAGAGATATAGATAGATACATATACACTTATATACACACAATACATTTTTAAATATATGAAAATGTGATCAAACCAGAAAATACCCTAAAGATTTAGTGAGGTAGAGAACACAGAGTTTTTAGTTGTAGTAGATAAAGACAAGACTATAATGCCACATTAGAATTATTTAACCAGAACTTTTATGATTCTCAGAATTTGAACAGGGTCACAGAGGTGCAAAGAGAAAGACATGAGTAAAAGTCTAAGTTTGTGGTATGTAATGTGTTCTTAGGAGACACTGAGTAGATGACTAGATTAACCTGATTACTGCAGAGGCCTAATATAAGAAGTGTATATGTGGGTGTGACCCATTTATAAAGAGCTTGAAATGCCAGGCTAAGATAGTTTGAAATTTATCCTGTAGGTGGTAGAGAGGTGATGGATAATAGAAATATTTACATTATTCATTGTGATTAAGGATAGTTTAATATATCCTTTTTTTAATTTCTGAGTTAACATTTTTAAAGGAAACCCACTTTTGAATATGTGTATTTCAGGGAGCTTAAGTACTTTTTTACATTAGATAATTATATGACTTGCCAATTGTAACAGAAGAATTTAAGTGTTTTAATAATACTTTACAGATAATAGTAACTCTCTCTTAGTTATGTATCCATTGTGCCTTGCTAATGTTACCATTTCCTGTGGGGATGACTGTACTAGACAGTGATATATATAAAACGTGAGGACTTATTCTCACAACAGTTTGATTTATTACGTGATTAACTGTGAATGTTGCTTCTACTAATGTACAAAGATTGCTACTGTAGGTTCTTTTTCTTTTCTTTTTATTATACTTTAAATTCTGGGGTACATGTGCAGAACATGCAGGTTTGTTACATAGTTATACACGTGCCATGGTGGTTTGCTGCACCCATCAACCCGTCATCTACATTAGGTATTTCTCCTAATGCTATCCCTCCTGTAGCCCCCCAACCCCCCACAGGCCCCAGTGTCTGATGTTCCGCTCCCTGTGTCCATGTGTTCTCATTGTTAAACTTCCAGTTATGAATGAGAACATGTGGTATTTGGTTTTCTGTCCTTGTGTTAGTTTGCTGAGAATGATGGTTCGAACTTTAGGAATTTAAATGTTCTTTGAATCTGATATGGTTTGGCTGTGTCCCTTTTCAAATCTCAACGTGATTTGTATCTCCCAGAATTCCCACGTGTTGTGGGAGGGACCCAGGGGGAGGTCATTGAATCATGGGGGCCTATCTTTCCCACGCTATTCTTGTGATAGTAAATAAGTCTCACGAGATCTGATGGGTTTATCAGCGGTTTCCGTTTTTGCCTCTTCCTCATTCTGTCTTGTGGCTGCCATGTAAGAAGTGCCTTTGACCCTCTGCCATGATTGTGAGGCCTCCCCAGCCATTTGGAACTGTAAGTCAAATTAAACCTCCTTTGCTTCCCAGTCTCAGGTATGTCTTTATCAGTAGCATGAAAACGGACTGATACAGAATCCTCAAGATCTCACACTATTTTTGTACTCACTGGGCTACATTGGGCTTGCAAGTGTTAGCTAAACACGTTAATAGTCACAGTAACAAACCAGCTTTAAAAAATAACATATTAGACCTGATATTACCTGTAGCAAGTACGTAGGCTCACATTAACTTAGAGCATGCAGGAACAGTGAAAGGAATTTGACTTGTTATGAATAATGGAATGCTTTTTTTTTTAAGTTTTAGGGTACATGTGCACAACATGCAGGTTTGTTACATATGTATACGTGTGCCATGTGGGTGTGCCACACCCATTAACTTGTCATTTAGCATTAGGTATATCTCCTAATGCTATCCCTCCCCACTCCCCTCATTCCACAACAGGCCCTGGTGTGTGATGTTCCCCTTCCTGTGTCCATGTGTTCTCATTGTTCGATTCCCACCTGTGAGTGAGAACATGCGGTGTTTGGTTTTTTGTCCTTGCGATAGTTTGCTGAGAATGATGGATTCCAGCTTCATCTGTGTCCCTACAAAGGACATGAGCTCATCATTTTTTATGGCTGCATAGTATTCCATGGTGTATATGTGCCACATTTTCTTAATCCAGTCTATCATTGTTGGACATTTGGGTTCATTCCAAGTCTTTGCTATTGTGAATAGTGCCACAATAAACATACGTGTGCATGTGTCTTTATAGCAGCATGATTTATAATCCTTTGGGTATATACCCAGTAATGGGATGGCTGGGTCAAATGGTATTTCTAGTTCTAGATCCCTGAGGAATCACCACACTGACTTCCACAATGGTTGAACTAGTTTACAGTCCCACCAACAGTGTAGAAGTGTTCCTATATCTCTACATCCTCTCCAGCACCTGTTGTTTTCTGACTTTTTAATGATCGCCATTCTAACTGGTGTGAGATGGTATCTCATTGTGGTTTTGATTTGCATTTCTCTGATGGCCAGTGATGATGAGCATTTTTTCATGTGTCTTTTGGCTGCATAAATGTCTTCTTTTGAGAAGTGTCTGTTCATATCCTTCGCCCACTTTTTGATGGTGTTGTTTGTTTTTTTCTTGTAAATTTGTTTGTAGATTCTGAATATTAGCCCTTTGTCAGATGAGTAGACTGCAAAAATTTTCTCCCATTCTGTAGATTGCCTGTTCACTCTGATGGTAGTTTCTTTTGCTGTGCAGAAGCTCTTCAGTTTAATTCGATCCCATTTGTCAATTTTGGCTTTTGTTGCCATTGCTTTTGGTATTTTAGACATGAAGTCCTTGCCCATGCCTATGTCCTGAGGCCAGCATCATTCTGATACCAAAGCCTGGCAGAGACACAACAAAACAAGAGAATTTTAGACCAATATCCCTGATGAACATCGATGCAAAAATCCTTAATAAAATACTGGCAAACTGAATCCAGCAGCACATCAAAAAGCTTATCCACCATGATCAAGTGGGCTTCATCCCTGGGATGCAAGGCTGGTTCAACATATGCAAATCAGTAAATGTAATCCAGCATATAAACAGAACCAACGACAAAAACCACATGATTATCTCAATAGATGCAGAAAAGGCCTTTGACAAAATTCAACAACTCTTCATGCTAAAAACTGTCAATAAATTCGGTATTGATGGGACGTATCTCAAAATAATAAGAGCTATCTATGACAAACCCACAGCCAATATCATACTGAATGGGCAAAAACTGGAAGCATTCCCCTTGAAAACTGGCACAAGACAGGGATGCCCTCTCTCACCACTCCTATTCAACATCGTGTTGGAAGTTCTGGCCAGGGCAATCAGGCAGGAATGCTTTGTTTCAAGGCAGTTAGTTTCCCAGTCCTTCGTGGCTCCTACTCAGCTGCTTTCTTTGAGTGTTCAATGGGGAGTTTAAATAAGAATTTAAACTGCAGTTCTAAACCTTTTCCTTTGTTTATAGTACTCACAAACTAAATACTGAATCTCAAAAGATGGTCTTATTTAGTTTTGAATTCTTATATAAGGTAATTACAGTATTGACGTGATTAGTCAGCAGGCTGAAGTTGTCAAAGTAAACCAAAATTGTCTAACATTTATGAAAGAAGTCAAACAGTCTTTTGGTAAATTTATTGAGGTAGATTCTCTAGGAGGCCCTTATTATTAACATCCCAAAGGGGAAATTTATTATCTTAATATAATTTTTGATAATCCAGATATACTTTTAGTAGTGAACATGCAACTTTCAAGATAACCAGAGTAATTTGATTTGCCCATCAAAAATTGTGTGTGTGTGTGTGCATGTGTGCATGTGTGCATGTAGATTTCATTTGATGTAATAGTTACACAAAAACTATTTCTGAATTTTGAAACTCAGCCAAAGCAAAAAATCATTGGCCTTCAATACATTTCACATACACAATTGCACGAAATAAATTTAAAGATAAACAAAAATATTCAACATAATTTTAATATTTGCATTGCTTTAGGATTTATTCAGGGTATTTCAGCTTCTTTTTTTTTGTTTGTTGGGACATATGTATTTTTGATTTTACACTGGTTTTAATAAAACTTTATATCTTAAATGAAAATCCTCAGTAGTATAGGCAGATATGGGGAAGGTATCTTACAACATACTTTCTTCTGTCTTTAGTTTTCAAAGCTCCCAAAGAAATCAAACAAGGATCCACCCCTGGAAGAAGAATGGAATTAAGTTAAAGATCAAATAAAATTAAATACAGTGGACAAAAACTTCTATCTGGAAGAACAAGAATTAGTTGATATTACATGAAAAGGAAATAATATAATTTTGTTAATTTCAAATTTAAAAATAAATTACATTTACTTTGAATAATTAATATAAGCACTGATCTGTATATGAGATACACTGAATCTGAAACCTACAAATATTTAGTTTGGAACAAGTAGCCAATGCTTATTGGAATAAAAATTATCATTATTTATTATCATGAAAATGATTAAGAATCTGTACTGAGTTATGACACTGTTAAATGGAGAGTTATTAGAAAATATAACTGAGTATTTATAACTAATCATATAAAATTGATTTGTAATTAGCTCTACAGGCGTGCAAAAATAATTTCTGCAATATTAATGACAACTAGATTAAAGAGAAGAGCTTTTTTCTCCTTATTCTAGTTAGTTTGGTAGTTTGGTTTACAAGTTCTTGTTTATGAAACAAATATAAATTTATCTTTCTCTAAATGCCTTTGGCTCCCAAGCTACCTTTTCTAATACACTAGATGTTTGATTCCTTCTCTTTACTTTGCCTTAAAATTATTAATGTAGTCACACAAAGGTTGTAATTAATGAGAAAAAGAAAAAAAATAAGAAACAAGCAAATGAAAACCTGGATCCAATCCTAAGCAAATGGGCAAACCAGGAAATCTTTGTGCTTTTAAAATTCCTTTTAATGGATTCTATTCCATTTTGTCTCTCCAGACTTCTTGCTGGGAATCCACTAATCTAATATAAATCTACTAGGTGCTATTCTCCCAACTATTACTTGGGAAATATGTAGAGAAAATGTCCTGTCATAAACAGACTTGTTAAGCCAACCCTTAGGTTTAATCTTCACAACATTTGGTATTTTTTATAATATAAACTTGTATTTCATGCCCTTCTTCCCTGATAGACCAAAATTCCTGAGTGTAGAAACATCTGTTATTGGCCTCTGTATTCCTCAGGGACTTACTCAGCACCAGCATCCTATGCCTGGCCATTGCTGGTATTTTATAAATACAAGTGTTTGTAGAATGAATGAGTAGAAGAAAAGCTCTGTATCTTGCTTGACATAAATACCAATAATCAAGGGCCTGTTTTATCAATTCTGAATTAATTAATAGTGAAAAGGTATTTATTATTCCCTTTTGTCCATATATATATATATATATATATATATATATATATATAATTTCTGACTGTTTCTTTTAAAAGGCATGATTTTAAGGCATGAGTTTTATTACTTATGATATTCATTAGATATCTAGTTTTTTTTCACTTCTAAGCGCTCTTTACCACCTGGTACTCCTGTAAAGTATAAAAGCCTGTTTAATGGTTTAATGTAGTATGCCACTACAATGCTAAAATAGTACTTTTCAGTGAAAGTGTTACAAGCATTCATGCATAGAACATATCTAGTGAAACCCCAGCAACAACCAAATGCCTCTGTAAAAGCAGTCTTGTAATAATCTGTAAGGTTGTTGTAAGATTTAGTAAAAATATCTATGATAGTACCAAGCACCCATGATAAGCCCTCAATAAATTGTAGCTATCATTGTATTTCTTACTGTTTTTCAAGCCAAATTGCATTTGTGAGTAGCGTAGGGGCAACTAAAAACAGTGGTATTGTACATGTAGAAAAGTTGTATGGTAGAATTTTGAGAAAAAATTAATGATCTCTTTTCACCATTTTTCTTGCCAGCTTCTTGCTTATTTCTGTAAAATAACTTGTGTTCATAGTTTACATATTTAGTGTTGTGATTTGCATCATTTTAGAAACATTTGATTGACGAAATTGAGAAATACATCTGTAAGTTGTGGTGAAATGGGATAGAAGTGAAAGTGAGTTACTTTGTTTTTTGTGTTTTTTCAAGCCACCAAAGTTCAGTGAATAAAGTGGCTTTAGGTTCTTGTAGCTGGGACCAAATCCATCTCAGTTTGATATATTAGCTGAGAAGCTCAAAGAACACATGCTGGTAGAGCAGAAAGAATGTAAACCACATGCATGGTTCTATGTGCGCACCGCCTTCTCCACCTGTAGACTCTCCTTTAATTATGCGGGAAAACAAGCCATAGACTTGAGAGTTAGATACAGTTTATTTGCTTGCACTTTTAACGTCACTATACTTTCATAAGGATGCTCATTGCCCACCTCCATTAATGAGGATTGAGGGATCCCAGAGCTGAAAGCATTTAGCACTATGCCTGGCACACAGCAGATCCTCAAGATCTGCTTTCCTTCCTTTCCCCTTCCCAACCCTCCATCCAGTCTGGTGTGATATATGAAAGCAATGTTGAAGAATGAAACAGCTTGGTGTGGTAAGAAATACTGAGAAGGAAATTTTCATTTAGATTTAGTGGTTTAACTAGCATGAAATTTTTATTGGAAAGGGGGAAAAAAGGTGCTATTCTGGCTGTATCTTACTAGCAATATAATCTTGTGCCCTCAAAAGTTTTCTGAATCTCATTTTTTCTCCCACAAAAATGTGGGTTTAATTATTTATCACTTGCAGGTCTAATTATATACAGTTCCAAAATGAACTATCCAAGTCTTCTTATCCTCAGATAGTCCCAAAGAAATGTTATTATATTTTGCCAATACAAAAATCTGAAATACAGAAAATTCAAGGACGAGAAAGCAACTCTATTTTTTATTTAATCTTGTAGTCTTTCTCTCCTTCAAATTCAGAAAGAAAAGCAACTCCCTGAGGAAAGATCAATTTCAAAGGAATCTTCAGTATTTCTATGAAAGATTGATAAGTACATGTTTCACTGTGTAAAACATTTGAACTGAAAGGAACAATGCACATGGCAGATGCTTCTTTAACTTGAAATTTTACAGCTGTCATCTGTTGCAGCAACAATGGTTAAATGAATGGAATATTGTTTATTCCACTGAGAAAATTATCCAGCCTTTAGTATATAAATACACCTTTTATTTTTTCACCTTTATATATGAAAGCAATGATATGCACCTATCCTCACTTATAACTAGTTGCTTATTGTTAGTTAGATGTATCCTCCATCACACTCAGACACCTCTTTAATAATCTGGTTCTCACCCTTTTCACTCCATTGAAACTGCCCATTCTTATTGCAGCCACCATCTGACTGCCTGACCATTTCTCATCGCTGTCCTCCTCAATCTCTCTGCACTATTTGGTATGTTTTATGGCACCTTTCCACCATACACATGTTCTTGAACTCCTCTGTACTATCTTGCATTGCCCCTCCATTCTGTGTCTTCTTTATTAGCCTGCCTTTCTTCTTTTGTCTGCAACTAGATTACATGCTCAGATGAGTGCTCTCTTTCAAACTCCCTTGATTCATTCATTCCCATAAATTGAGTACGGTTGATACCTCTAGGGACATGAATCTCAAATCTCTATATGTAGGACTGACATCTTACATATATATGCAGCTGCTGCGGAGTATTTCTTCCTGGAGGTACCACTGCACACCTCAAAGTCCAAAGTTCCAAGGCAAAACTTACTATTTCCCCATGGAAATGTATTTCTTCTTTTATTCTCACCCTGTTGATAGATAATAGTTAAAATTGATAAAAATAGATAAGAAATAGATAAAATTGTATACAGATAAACAAAATAGATAAAAGAGTTAAAATTAAAAAGTAACCACTTTGTAAACCTTCTCTTTTCTTTTGCTGTTCGTCTGCTTTGTGCTGTGGAAGTTTCATCGATGATTTTTTAAAAGTTACATCTTATTTCCCCAACTTTCATCAAATACTTTTATTTCCATTAGCCTGAGCTATTTTAAATAACCTTATCATTGGTTCCACATAATCTCTTTTTCTATCCCAATCTTGCCTATGTCTCTGCCCAAGTAGACTTACTAAATATTCGTACTGATTGTATTTTTTCCTCAAAGTAGCTTCCATTGCCTTCTGCATCGACCTGGTACCCAAGGCCCTCCACAGAAACACTCTGATCTACCTTCTGCTGAGTACTCACCTCCATATTAGCTGTATTTAGACCAATTAACTTGATTACATCTATACATATCTCACTGCACTTGCTCATGTTTTTTCTCTTTACAAAACTCTCCTTCCACTGTTATAATTTATTAAAATAATTTTCTTTCTCCCTCCCTCTCTCCAGCACTTTCTGCCTTTCTTTCTACCTTCATTATACTAATTTTTCTTTTGTTAATTTAGTTTTTCTTAATTTTTAAGAGTCTATAGTAGGCATATACATATATGTATTTATGGGGAATATGCAATGTTTTGATACAGATGGAGAATGTGTAACGGTCACACCAGGGTAAGTGAGATATCCATCACCTCAAGCATTTACCATTGCTTTGTATTAGGAACATTCAAATTGCACTCTTTTAGTTATTTTGAAATATAAAATAAGTTATTTTGACTATAGTCATCCTGTTGTGAATATCAAATACTAGCTCTTATTTATTCTATCTAAATATATTTTTGTAGCCATTAACCATCCCCGCTTCTCTCTCCCTCCACCATCCTTCCCAGCCTCTGGTAACCATCATTCTACTCTCTATCTCAGTAAGTTTGTTTTAGTTTTTAGCTCCCAGAAATGAGTGAGAGTATGCATGCATGTATATTTTTACTTGCTATTTGTCCGCTTATTTAACAAACTTTTTTAGCATCTTTTGTGTGCCTGGAATAGTTCTGGATACTGAGAATAGAATAGAATGTTATAACAAAACAAAGACCATGTCCTATTGTCCCTCTGGTCTAGACAAAGAGACAGATAATATTAAAAAAGTCATATACACTGTGTCAGTAACATGAAGTACAGAAAAGAGCACAAAGCTGTCCTTGACAGGTCTGGTCTGTTATTCAAGGCCCCCTTCAAATGTCACCTTCCTCAGGAGTTTCTTACCAATCGTTTACCCAGGATGTAAATTTTGTGCCTTAATAAAAATGAAAACTTCAGAAAACAAGGATTTTTGCCAGTTTGTTTTCATATAAGCCAAATACCTTAAGAACAGGACATAGCAAATACTTTATAAATATTAATCAAATAAACAACTTTGAAGCTCCTAGTTCTTTGTTTTTACCATGTCTTGCAGCTGTTATATTATTGCTTTTCATATTCTATGTTTATTTGCATAATTATTTTTATCATCACTTCAGTCTAAAAACAGCAAAAAGTCAGGGATTTTACATAAGCGTAAATTACTTACTTTACATAAGTACAATGTAGATTTTACTTTTTCTTCTATCCTTGCAATGCTTATTCCACTGTACACTACTCTCACTTATCAAACAGAATAAGCAACATACATTCAAAGACATCTTAATTAATATACATATTGCTTAAGTGCTAATGTTAGTCAAAAGTTGTCTCTAATTGACACTGGTCTCATTTTGCCACTTGGTAACATATTTTGCAGTGGCATTCCTTAATGGCCTCACTTATTATTTGTTTCTATAAAAAAAATTTGAGTTTTGAGTGAAATGGATCATGCGTATAATTTGCCTCTATTTTTTTTAGTCTTTCTTGCATAGTGTCATATAAATCTGAAGGGCTTGGAAAAGAATTTTTAATTTTAATAAACTCATCTGGTAGCAAAGCTGCATTGTTCTATTTAAACTTTTGTGGTATTAATTAATTTATTTACACATTTCTTACATGTATTTTATTAAGAAATAAAAGGATTTAGTTCCATGATGCAACTGGAAATTTGAAAAGCCACATATAATACTACTTAAAAATGCGTATTATACATAGTATGCATTTGACACTGTTATTCAGAAGGATATTAATTCATTTAATATTTTACAAAATCCACGGAGGTAGGCACTATTATTATTTGTATTTACGTAAGAAGAACCTGAAGCATCCAGAGTTTATATAAATTGTCCTAAGTTATACAGCTTGTAGGTAAAAGTTGGTACAATCAAATTCAGTAAGCCTGGGCCCAAATTCAGTGCCCTCAAGACTGTTGTTCTACTGTTCCTCCTAGATATGTATGTGCCTGTGAAATGAGTAAAAAGAAAGCGGATGACATTCAGAAAATAAAGAGAAGAGAGACTAATCTCAAATATGTTCCTACAAATATAGAACAATTTAATATATAGCTTTTTATGTAGGCAATCCCATCACTCCAAAAGTGAAGAATAATAAAATTATTGAGAAGGCCTAAAAATAGGAAATTAGGGTGAAAGGAAAATAACTATTTATAATTTGATGCACACAGGTCTAGATTTTATCAAAACACAATGATCAAAAGCAGTCTGGTGAGAATCTATTTCTGTTTTGGCTACATCCTCCTTTTCTCATATTTTGTTCCACTTGAAATACCTATTATTTTATATATTTGAGATGCATTGTCATAGTAAGAGTAGCTTAAAAGCTGTCTTCAAATAGAGTTATTGTGTTATCTGAAGGCCAGTATTCCTATTGTTTAGCACCTTTTCCTATTAGAATTCAAAAGCTACCATTCAAGGTCCACCTGATATCTATTTGAATCACCAAATCTCACATAGCAAAGGACTATAGCTCAACATTCAGATTTTAAAAAATCTTTCATGTAAAGCTTCAGTTTTAAAGCCTTGTACTATAGCTTCAGAAACTCTGTAGTGATCTTAAGAAATAGAAATCGTCATTCAAAAATTTTATGAGCCACTTCATTTTAGATTTGGGATTCAATGATTCTCTAGTCATGAATGTTAGTGGCAATTTCCAAAGGCTTTGCTGCAATTCAGTTAAGAATCTTTGGAAAAATATTTTCCTTTTACATCCTACAAGCTAGAGATTAATTTCCAAGCTAAAGAATGTGTCATTTCACTTCTAGGAATGTAGATGGCAGAAATAAACATAAAGTACAAGAAGTTTCAGGCACAAAGATGATTGCTACTTTCAAATAATTCACAGCAGCAGAAGACATCTACACAGGAAAGGAAGGAAAATTTTGTACATTCACACTGTGGAATATTATGTAGCCACTAAAAGATGCTTGGTAAAGGTACTAATAGTGTTAATTGAAAGGTTTAGAACAAAGAAATTCTATAGTCAGTAGGATCATGATATTTAAAAAATTGGGCATAGGAAAAAATAAAGCAAGGCTAGTAGGAACACTTGTCATACTTTTCTGTACATTTGCTATTTTTATATTTTGAATGAGAAAACAATGCTTTTATGATAGAAAAATTGAATTTACTTAAAAAAATGTAAAAATATTACAGCAAGGTTTCCCATCGTATGTTTTGGGAACTGACAGACTAGATGGTAAGTAGATACATAAATAGATACATATATTGATTGATCAATAACTAAATAGATACTAATATTCTATTATTTATTATAACAATGTAAATGCTTACTAAGGTAATGCAGAAGATAATATGTTTTATTTCCTTCATGTTTCAGACATAAAACATGATAAATACGAATGATATTTTTCTGTCATGGATGTTTTTTCCATTTGCTCATGGAAAGATGTCTTAGAACTGTTCTATTTTGGTTAATAATCAAGTCAGTGACTAACAATCTTGATGCAAAACGACTCATGCATGATATACTCTGTTAGATGATGCTAGTAGACGGTTCAAAAGATACTTAGAATATGGGGGTCATGTTATAAAATAATAAACGAAGTTCAATAGCTTTATTAAGCTAAATAATCATTGCTTCTTGCATAAAAATTCTTCCTTCAAGTTAAAAGTGTGATCGGTGAATATCTATAAACTTTGTCTGGTTTGTATAAAAGTGTCATAGTAATTATCTCATTGTTGAATAATAATTTAGTTAAGTATTCCATTCTGTTATTTTTTCTGAAAACTTCAGTTTTTATTTATTCTTCAACAATTTTTAACATTGCCCTGGTATGCTGAAGATTTACTGCTACATGCATCGCTGTGGAATTCTTCATATTTGTCTCACTTGTGCTTACTCTTGTCTGGTTAGTGATTCCCAAATCTGAGGCATGTCCTTCATCAATTCTGGGAAATTTTATCTATTTTCACTTTGAATATGTCCCATGTGCATTGTATCTATTTTCTGACCATGAAACTTATATTAGATCTAGATGAGACTTAGTCTATTTGCCATGTCTCCTAAACTTTTATTTATATTTCTATTTCTTTATATCTCTGTGAAGAATTTTGATTTAGTTTTGTCTTTTAGGTCAGTACTCTTCACGTCAGATCTAATCCACTGTTTATACCATCAATTGCATTTTAAATTATAATGATTACATTTTACTTTCTATAAAATATTTCACAGTTATCTTTACTAAGGTATAATTTACATAAATATATAATGTATTTAGATATATTTACATATAAATACACACATATTTACATAAAATGAATTTCAGTGACTTCAAGGATACAATTCATTGGATATTTATATATTTCCTATACATATAATATATATTATACATATTTCATGATTATACATATATTATAGCACAATATGTAATATATGTAATACATATGTATAATCATGCATTATATATCATAATATATAATATATTATATATGTGTTATATATTATAAATATATATGTGTAATCATGCAACTACCACCACAGTCACTGAAAATATTTGTATCTGTTCTTCTGGGAATTTTTCCCCCTAATCTTCTGTCTCATCTTTTTCTATAGTATCTTGTTGCTTTCACATATTTACATTTATTTTATGTATTCTATCATTTAAAAATATTTATGTTATAATGTGCATCCAGTAAACCTATAATCTGAACCTCCTTTTTCTTTTTGAGACAGAGTCTCACTCTGTCGCCCAAGCTGGAGTGCAGTGGCGCGATCTCCCTCACGGCAACCTCCGCCTCCCGGGTTCAGAGAAATTCTCCTGTTTCAGCCTCGGGAGTAGCTGGGACTTCAGGTGCATGCCACCACATCCGGCTAATTTTCTTTTTGTATTTTTAGTAGAGACGGGGTTTCACCATGGTTAGGCTGGCTTCAAATTCCTGACGTCAGGTGATCAACCCGCCTCTGCCTCCTGAAGTGCTGAGATTACAGACTTGAGCCACTGTGCCCCGCCAATCTGAGCCTCTTATGGTCTACTTATGCTTTAATTTTTTTTTCGTAAATTAATCTCATGGTTGCTTCTCTCCTTGAATGTTTTGTACATGTGTACTGTGTCTGCATGTTTTTGCACATTTTCATCTGTGACAATTCTGTATGGCCTTTATTGTAGGTATGTCCTTCAAGAGAAGATTGGCATTTGCTTTTGCTAGATAACTCACAGGTACCCAAGACCACTTAAAAGTTTGTATTATGTAATGTTTCACACATAAACAGAATTTTCATGTATCTATATAAGGGAATGCATACATATATGCATATGTGTCATGTGTAAGTAAAACAATAAAATAAATGCCTCTTCGATACCGACAGATTAAGAAACAGAACTTTAGATGAACACTGATATGGTTAGGCTTCGTGTCCCCACCCAGATCTCATATTGAATTGTAATCCCTATGATCCCCATAATCCCTATGTGTCAAGGGAGAGACCAGGTGGAGGTAGTTGAATCATGGGGGTGGTTTACCCCATGCTGTTCTCATGATAGTGAGTGAGTTCTCACGAGATCTGATGGTTTTATATGGGGCTCTTTCCCCTTCACTGGGCACTTCTTCCTCCTGCTGCCTTGTGAAGAAAGTGCCTTGCTACCCCTTTGCTTTCCGCAATGATTGTAAGTTTTCTGAGGCCTCCTCAGCCATGCGGAACTGTGAATCAATTAAACCTTTTTCGTTTATAAATTACCCAGACTCAGCAGCTCTCTACAGCAGTGTGAGAATGGACAAATACAACCACTTTTTACAATAACTTCTTAGGACCTAACTATACAGTCTGGTGTTCAGTTTCCTCCCCATTTTTTTTTTGTACCTGAAAATATTTCTTTTGAATAAATCATGCATTTCTTTATATATTCAGCAGATATCTTTTGAATACTGGCTAGGTGTCAGACATGATTCTAAGCGCTAGGAACACAAAAGTGAGCGAAACAGACAAAACCTCCTGCTCTTAGAGAGTCTCCATTTTAGTAGGGGCAAGATAATAATAAAAAGGAATAAGTAATGCATTTAGTATACCAAATGGGAATCAATGCTACAGAGGAATAAATAAGGAAAAGAGTAGAGAGAGTGTCGGTATGGGCAGAAAGTACACCTTGAAATGGGAATTCGAGGAAGGCTTCACTGAGAAGAAAGAATTGAAGAAGGTGACCAGTGAAGTTGTGTGGAAGCTGGGAACAGTAAAAACAAATGCCCTGAAGTGTTAGGGTATAGATAAATAAAAGCAAGGGAGTCTGCTTGGCTGGAGCAGAGTGATCATGGTGAGAGGAGCTCAGAGCTATAACAAGGGTGTACTATGTAGGCACTGGAAGAAATTTGGCTTTTACTCCAAGTGGAACTGGAAGCCTTTGGAATGCTTCCAGAATAGAAATGATGTCATCTGACTTATGTTTTAAATATATCGATCTCGATGTTGTGTTGAGATAGACTGGAATTGGTCAAAGATAAAGCAGGGACACCCCAGGAGGCTATTATAGCAATCTAGATGACAAAGGGTAGTGGTTTTCATCAGAACAATAGCAGTGGAAGTGACAGGAAGTGGTCAGGTCAGATTCTGGAAGTATTTTTAAGGTAAAGAATACAGGACTTGTTAATGGATTGCATGTGGGTGTGAAATAGAAGAGTCAAGAATGACTACATTGCTTTTGGCCTGAACAACTGCAAGGATAGATTTAATATGAACTGAGAGAGACTAGGATGGCCAGAACTTGGAGAGGTCAGTTTTGAGATGTCAGATTGGAGATGCCTATTAAACATCCTAGTGTAGGTTTCAAACAGAAAGGTAGTTCCAGGGGAGGGCAGGACTGGAGACATAAATTTGAGTGGCATAAGCATATTGATTTTATTTTAAGAGTTGACACCTGACGAGCTCCCCAAAGTAGTGAGTAAGAATATAAAAGAGATAAATTGTAGGGATTGAGTCCTAGGGAGCTCTATGTTGTGAGATTTGGAAGATGACAGAAAGCCAGAAAGGCAGACTGATATTGAACAGCCCTTTAATTAGGAGAACAACATGTTAAGTGTGGTGTCCTGGAAGTTATGAAAATTATGGAGTGATCAAGTGCCCTAAGTGGTACTGATAGTATCAATTAAGATGAAGACTGTAATTTGACTGCAAAAAGGGCAGGAAAGGCTCAATGGAGTAGGTTCAGGAGATAATGTGAAGAAAGGAAGTGATTTTTTTAAAAAATAATAATAATAAATGAGCAATGGGGCCATCGGTAGGTAGGGGAGCAGGGATAAAAGAGATTTTTTTTTCAGATGGTAAACATAACAGCAGTTTGTAGAGGGAAAAATCTGAAGAGAGAGAAAAACTGATAATATGGGAGAGAGAAAAGAGAACTGCTGGGATTTTGCTCCAGAATAGATGAGAAAGGATAAGATCTAATGTGCTATAAGTGGAGGAGCTAGTCTTTGTTAAGTGCCGAGAGAGCTTAGGATTTAAAAGGATGTTTATCTTCAGGGTTTTTTTTGGGGGGGAGGGGGTTCTATAGTTGTGGTTTGGGCTTTTAGGGGTATGATGTCTACAAGATGGTCAGAAGTGGCTATTTTCACAAATGTAGTGCATCACCTTTGTTAGTGTAGCCCAAAAGGCCTGCATAATCTAGCCCCTTTCTCTATGGCTGAGCCACAGTGGCCTTTCAGTTACTGAAAGCCCACTCCTGCTCATCACAGGGCCTTTGCACATGCTGTTACACTCGTGTCCAGTGGAACTTACCCCATGGTTTCCTTCAGGCCTTCATAGCACTTTGCACAGATCCAAGTTTCCCTTTATTTTGAGTTCATCTGATTAGGATCCATCTTTACCATTAGGACTTAATCTCTTAGGGCTGGAACCAAGTCACTTAAAAATGCACAAAACACACATAATATACACTGAGTAGCTACGTGACATTCACTGTTTTATGAATTGATAAGCCTGTTATGAACTAAAAATATTTTTCAGTGTATTTAACTTAGAGTTACGTGGTACAAAGTCAATAATACAGGTGCCTTTTTTTCCCCTCAATTTGGCTGCCTAAGTGCAATACATTAAGAAGGTTATTGCCATAATTTTACTGTGCTGTCTGGATAACATATTTTAGTAAGTAGAATGTAATCTCAATATGCCAGTAAGTAGTTTTGCCTCTGAAGAAGATGTTCTAGCACATTTTCCAAAAAGGACAAAATGTGTTCATACAGAAAATGTTATTTAGACATTCAAAACTAAGTTTAAGTTTGGGAACATTTAATGGTGATTTTATAGCTTTGAGAGAGCACTGCCTCAAATATTTATAATATTTACTCACCAAAATAAAATGTTCACTGGTCTCTAAAAGTGTTTAGGGTAGTGTGTTGAGGCTGATGATTAAGGTTGGTCAGGGATGTGGGAGAAGAGGTTGGATATCAAAATTAAAAAACAAATTGAACTGGAAACTGCATGTACCTACAAATATACATATAAACAAAGAAAATAGTAAAACAATGTGGCTGACTAATATTTTCTTGACACTTAGAAGCCAGGAGACTTTCAACACTAATTAAAACCTAGGAACATAAGCTACTCAACCAAATTAGGAATTAAATTAAATGAATGATTTGGTTCTGATTCTTGCTACCTGGGTGATTATCAAAAGGGTTTTAAATCATATAGACCTTAATTCCATAACCACGGGGTAGAGGCTGTAGTATTCTTTTACATATGCCCACTGTATGACTGGAGTTTATGAGACAGAAATATAAAATAGCATATTAATTTTCACAGAAGGAAATTAGCTATTATCTTATAATTTTTAAAATTTTCCATCAGTTAAATATGCTGCCTTGAGTCACATAATATCCTGTTAGCTAATGATTCGAGTATCCCATATCTCAGAGAAAACAAATCAGGTTGTTTTTTTTTAATAGCTGTTTAACTAAGTAACTTTTTTTTTTTTTTTTGAGATGGTATCTTGCTCTGTTGCCCAGGCTGGAGTGTAGTGGCACAATCTCGGCTCACTGAAACCTCTGCCTCCTGGAATCAAGCAATTCTCCTGCCTCAGCCTCCCCAGTAACTGGGATTACAGGCGCCCACCACCATGCCCAGCTAATTTTTTTTTATTTTTAGTAGAGATGGAGTTTCAACATATTGGCCAGGCTGATCTCAAACTCCTGACCTCAAATGATCCACCCACCTCAGCTTCCCACAGTGTTGGGAATACAAGCATGAGCCACCACACCCAGGCATGTTTAACTAAATAACTTTTAAATAACTGTTGTGTTATTAGATCATTGCTGTAGAACCAAAGCAAAATTAAGTCCGAACAGTTTTTAGCATCAAATAAGTGGAGAATTTTCTGATACAAAGTCAAGAAAATGAAGGAATTAAGGTGGCATGAAGGGTTACATAAAACTACTTAGATTCCTAATGCAATACTTTGAATTATTAAATATATTTTTAACAAAACCATATTATTACTCAAAGTCCTGATTTTTATAAATGTAAAACAAAAAATTTACAAATACATTTAGAAATTTCAGGTAATTATTTTTCTTTGGATCTGCTTTTGAATTGAAGCATAATTAAAACTGTTTGCTTAAAAATCAAATTATTCAGGTTGTTATTGATTTTTCCACATTTATCTAAAATGACTATCATGTAACAGGAGTTCTATTTTCACTTTGATTATAATAGAAAATGCTCTAAATGGAATTTACTATTATTAGAAGAGGAAATAAAATAATCTCATATAAGATAGAACATAATGATAAAAATGAGTGTTTGAAATAGATAGCTGTATCTGCTATTCAGACATACCAAGTATACTAAATTATCAGTGAGTAGAAATATACTTTGTTTAAGGGAGGCAATAAACAGCTAAGATTTTACAATCAAAACAGATGTAAAAAGCACCATCCAAGTTTTCACTTTCAAAAAAATAGTGGTAGATGAGGCTTATTTTAAGAAAAGTCTTGATTTCTTATGAATCATAAGTATTTCCATAATCAGGGACTGTTAACGGTCTCCATTAGCAAGTATTATTTTTGACATTTTCAGATCTCTGATGGTATCAGATCTGGAAATATCTTGCCTTTTACTGTCACATGGACAATAAAATGCTAGATCAAGGGGAAGAAAAGAAGAAAATTTCAAAGTAAGCAAAGTTTCATATTCAGAAATGGAATTTATAATGTGAACCACCTTTTTCTGTAACCAAGATCTCTCAATTCCAACAAATTCACTGTCCAAAAGCAATATATAGAACTTGGAATTTCTGTCCTAGTTCTTTCTTCTATATATTATTTGCATTCAGACATTTGGCAATAATGTTTTTTAGTTTAAATTAAAATAACTAGTATATTACTATTTGGAAAAGTAAATTCCTTTTCTGAACTTTTCTTAATTTCACTGGCATTTTTTACGGTAACTGGCCAGAAATGATATATTTTAAAATACCATGAAACTGAAAATGTCAGGAATTGATTATCCAGCAGAAGAAGTCAAGGTTATGAGAGAGGAAACTAAGTTGATATAAAATTAGTAATGAAAATATGGGCTTTTACTACTTGATTATATTCATTTTATCCATCTGTACAAAGGCATGGAAGATGAAAGATCGTAGTGAGCCAAGGGTGGTAATCTTTACTCTGGAGCATGGGTCAGGGAGTGGGGAGGGAAATAAGGGACAGTGCTAAAATCATGGTCTGCCACCTAATTTCGAAGTTTTGGGAAACCCCCACCTGCCACACACACCGTACTAAAGAATTTGGAAGTCATCAAAAAATGTATGGCAGAACAACTTAAAAAGAAAAAAAAGAGAATGCTGAAAACAAATGGGTATAACGTGATCTAACCTACATTTAATGCTGAATTTTAATAACATTATAGAAGGTGGATTGAGAAAGGAATCCTGGAAATACAGACAAAGTGGGAAACTCCTGCAATAATCTGTGTGAAAGATGACAAAGTGCTGCATTACGGTAGGGAAAGGAATACAAGAAGGGGCACATCTGACAAAGCTATAGAGACACAATAAAAAACTTGGTGATGAACTAGATATGAGTACAAAGGAGAGAAAAGAAGTCAAAGAAGAGCCCAAGGCTACTCACTTAGGCGGCGGGAAAATGGTGAATGCAAAGGTGGAGAAGATTAAAAAAAAAAAAAAAGGCTGATTTTAGTGGTTTTGGACATGCTGAATTTGAAGTATTCCAGATTTTTATGGACTTTTTAGGTGGAAAAGTCTTTCAGCAGTTGAGAAAAGGAGTGTAGAGCTTAAAAGAGAAGACTGAGTTGTATTTATCAGATTTCTCAGAACAGTTGTTTTTTTCCTATGAGATATAGAAGTCTGTTTGGTTGGGGTTTCACAGTCATTCAACTTAGCTAGTTTTGAGCACGGGGTAGTGAATGAGAACTCTGAGAGAGAGCTTGTTGGTGAGGAAACAAGATGATCGAGTGTGGAACCTTAGGAAACTCATCATCTGAGGTTGCCAGGAGAGGTAGTAAGAAAACCAGAATGGAGTGGACACCTGGAAGTCAACGTGGAAATAGTTTTAAGAAGGAAATAGTCAAAAGGATTAGATTCTCCAGAAAGTCAAATGAAATGAGAAATAAGTTGTGCCCCCAAAGTTTGGGAACATAGTTATATCTTGAATTACATCCTCTGCCTTAAATAGTGTTTTCATCCTTCCTTCATTAGAGTGGCAAAATCTGTTTCAGATCACTCCTAAATTTGTACTTTCATAATATGTAACTCTTTTGACTCACACGACAATGATCCGAGCCCAAATGGACATGCAGACTTAATGATGGCATTGTTAATAGCATCATGTGTTATCACTAAGTATCAACTTAACAGCTACCTTTTCTTTTAAGTTCCAACATTAGGAGTTTAAATAAGACTACTTCATTTTAATTACTTGTACATATTTTAAAGCATACATTCTGAATTGAACTTTGTATCCAAAGTGTGAATAATCTAGTAGGATTAGACAAAATTAATATAAAACTCTTAAGATTGTTGACATAAACATACTTGTGTAGAAAGACATTCAGAAAGTATTATTAAATAATATTAAGATGTTTAAATCTAACACAATTCTTAAAAATAAATGTGCTTCTGTAAACCTGAGAAAGGTATAATGTTGATTTGTCTCTGTTTATTTAAAAAGTATGTCATAGTCTTAGTAAAGACACTCATCATTTTTTTCTTTGCTTCATAATTATTTGATTACTCATTTCACCTCCTCGACTAGACTCCTAATTTCCATAGTAAGAGGGTTCATGCTCATTTCTGAGTTTCCCACATTAATTTGCCTCTAGACCCAAAGTCCAAAATTAAAGATATAGTGAAATATTTTCCCAGTAAATCATATCAACAAAGATGATACGTTACTGCCTTAATTATAACAGTGTGCATTTTCATTTTTCAATGTATCTTTTTTATCTAATTTTTTCATTGCATCGTTGTTATTAGGTTGGTTGGAGTATGATACTAGAAAGATCAATTAAGGGTTCAAATTCTATGTGGGACTTTTACTTGTCTTTCTCATGGCCACAAATTCACTCTCCACTTTGGCCATATTTGCAGCTGTGCGATATTGGTTAAAAATAAAAGAGAGTGGGTGGACAGAAGTAGAAATATTATATGAATTCATTTATATCTCTGGAAAATAAGTTTGGAGAACACTATCTGTTCTGTCTGAATCAGAAGCATGCTTGTTCTAAGGGAACAGCACATTTACTTCTGCCTGCCTGGAGATCTGAAATTTCTGTTGATGATCCTCCCATTTTGACATGTTAGCATCTGCCCACTGTGTACTTTTCTGTGTGCTATTACCAGCAGTGTGCTCAGAAATACGATCAGCCCATTTAAGACAAGGTTGTTGCAGGAAGACTTTTTAAAAGACCTGTTCCTTTCAAAGGTTCATGATTTTAAACCAAAATAACCACATCCATTCTTTATAGGAAAGATCATATGTATACAACTGACAATGTCAAGATACCTTAATGTTTCTTGATTTCATTTCATACATGTAACTGTTCATGGTGAATTATTTTAATAAAGTTATTTTTAAATAATACAGATTATTTCATCCAAGATAGAAAAAGCATTTTTATTAAAAAGAATCTTAATGTATTATATATAAAATAAGATAACAGAAAAAATTATGTGACTAGGAGAGAAGATATTACAAATATTATAGTTCTTTAATTTTATAGTATTCTTGGTAATATAAAAGCCTTTTGGTATCAGAGCAACACAATATATCGAGTCCTTCAGTCTGTGGTTTGGTCAATTTTAAAATTTGAAAATCTAATCATTGAACTAAAATATTATTACACTGTTCATATTATCAAGGAGTTAAAAAGAAAATCAATTTCCTTATTGTTTTAACTGGATAAGTATTCTTATATTAAAGAATGAAGTATTTGAACTTAGAATCTTCATTATCTTCTTGTTTTACTGAGATCAGTATACCAATTAGCTACATATAATTTAACATACTAAAACAATAAAATTCATTAATATTTTGCAAATTTGTTTAAAATAGAAAAAAGTTGCTATTTTCTTAACAATCACCACTAAGGGCAATTCATAACTTACACATCATTTAACCCTATATTACAGGGAAAACATTCATAATGATTACATCCAAAAATAATCCAAGCAAATATATTTTTCTGGAATTAGAAAAGATAAAATGATGGAGATTAAAATGTCAATTTGTTTGCTATGATAATCAAGTTTAAGAGGAAAATATTTTCCTTTGTTATAAAGTGTAAACTCTATACAGGAAGGTTTTTTTTTTTTTTCTTTGCTCTCTGCAGTGTCCTCAGCACCAAGCACAGTGCTTACATATGTGAGTAATTAATAAAAATTTTTAAATGAATGAAACATGAATCTGATAATCTGGAAACCAACTTCTGTTTATAAATCAACATAATTGTGCTATGCAAAGAAAAATAACATGCAAACCTAGTCTAAATGGTAAACTCTTTTATATCATTCTGTGCAACTCTGGTCAATTTTTCAGTCTGTATAATACCCAAAATCACATGGCATCATGTCAGTGTCTTGAGGTTTCCAATGCTGTGCTGCATGTAATTCTTACTATATAAAGCTCAAAATTTACATCAGCAAAAGTGTATGTGTGGATCAGCACAAGGCTAATAACCCTGTAAGAATAGTAACTTAAACTTTATGGTCTCCTAAATATAGAACAATGCTGTAATCCAGAAAAAATGGGATATTATTAAGAGAATAATGGTACTATGCTTAGAATTTCATGTGTGTTTATATAATTTTCTATAAAAAATCTAAAATATAAGTGATTTAAGGTAGTTTGATGATTCCCCTCTCTGACGAGTTGAGCTAAATTCAAAATTATAGAACAAAGCAACTTAAAAAAATAACCACTTTTTGTGAAGGATCAGAAATCTAGAAGATTGCAGCCAAGTTTAAATTCTTTAGGAGAAAATTTCAACTCGATATTTCTCCAGCCTTTAAATTTTGAGTTAGTTTTGCTGGGTTTATTTGTGGATACTCCATCTGTTCAGTGCTGAGACGGGCTGGAAGAATATATTTATGGATGGCCACTAACTCCAATCTGATGAGTCACTAAAGCAAGAAAGTACGAGGATCATGACTGAATTCAGCAGGACATGTGAATATACTGTTTATAAAGTAGAGTTCAAGATTTCGCTCTGAAGAATCTGGGTCAGACCCCAAGCCTTTAAGTTTTGGTCAAATTGAATGTAAGTATTTTTTTTTTCCTCAAACTAAGTTACTACCTAGTATAATTGAAAATATGTGAGTTAAAAAAAATCCAAGCATTTAAAAACTATATAACATATTTATTTATATAATATCAATTCATAAAATATTTGACATACACTATTAGAGGAGAATTGTAGGAGAAAGTTTTTTTGTCAGAAAATATTTTTGTCAGTTTCAGAACACATTAAACTTTGACCTTACACAATGGGACTTCAAGATATGTTTGGGTGTTATGTTTGCTAAAATAAGGAGGCATTATTTTAAATACTTTCCATATATTCGCTGCATTCTGGTGGGGAGGCTTTGCTGAACCTCACAGAGGGTCTAGGCGATTTGACTTGTCATGATACACCAACACTGTTTTCCTTATTTGGCTTGAATTTATATCACTGGAATATTTGAAGTAGTTGATCGTCTTCTTTTTGTGGAGTTTGTAGTTAGACAAAATATATGTAAAAGATGTGTGCTGCTTCCTTGTTCTCTTATTTGTATAATAAAGAATTATGTGTATTTTTTTCAATTATCCTAGAAAAAAATTTATCCTAAATGCAAATGCAAACAGTCTACATGACTTATTAAGGAACTAAGTTACACCCCAAACTCACATAAACATGATATATGTTCCTATTATCTTTTTTTCCTTTTCATTTTTACCCTGACTCTTCCAGCTCAAATTTCATCTCTTGTGTTTTCCTTTTGGAGCCCTTACATGTTTTTTTTAGAGTTCTTAGATTAGAGAGGTCACAACATCTATAATTTAGATTCTAAAGGAATCTATTTATAGTTTTGTCTGCTTTACAGTATAATTTTTCGGTTATGGATTCTTCAACTGGTTTTTAAGTTTTCTCATATTTTTCTTGTAGCATTGTTTTTTGCTTTGATTTTGGTTAAAAGCAGATTTCCTTCTGAATATCACTCATTGTTTAGTGGATTATTTATTTTCCCAGTCCCAGCAATTTTTTGAAGAACAATGTGGGGATATAAGCTAGTGGGCTATTAGCTGGTGGATCCTGGGACTAGGCCTATATGAAGACCTCCACTATGCAAGGAGACCACCTCTACTCTTGGCTAGCGGATCTGCTTGGCTAACATGCTTTGCATTTCTAACACTCTGCATATCACCAGTTCTGAACATTGCACTTTCTTTTCTCTAGTATATCGAAAACACAGCTGCTGAGATGACTTTTGCTCTTCCATGTGGCAAACTAAAAGCCTGAGTTGTATTAGAAATGCCATGAAGCTCTTTCTCACTTGGCCCCAACCTCCCTGCTACCCTTTGATAAATGACTCTGGAATCTAGTGCACTCCTGCCCACACACCTAGATCTTGTCTTTCTAGGCAAGGGGCGCCGGTGTGGCACTGAAGAGTGTATGTTACCTGAGAGATGCATTGGAATGGGTTCACTCTTTACTTCTTCCCTGCACCATTTTTTTCTGCTTTCCATAATCTGTTTTCCTAGATTGTGGTTCAGGGTTTTAGCTGTTTTTTAGTTGCAGCAAAGATGGAGTTTCATTTCCTGCATTTGTATTCTTGTTGGTTAGTTTCAGAAAGAAGATTCAGGCAGAGACAGTCTTTCTTCAGCATCTTCAACTTGAGTTTCCACATTACATTCAAATGTGGTCAGTGCCCTCTGAAATTCTGATGAGCTGTCTGCTGCAAGTATGGATAGATGTTTAATCTGGTATGGAAAAATGACATTGCCCTGTTCATTGTAGAGAGCAACAACACATAATTTCTTATCTCTCTGCCATATATCTTACTTAGAAGTGAAACGTTGGCTGGGTGCAGTGGCTCAAACCTGTAACCCCAATACTTTAGGAGGCTGAGGCAGATGGTTTGCCTGAGCCCAGAAGTTTGAGACCAGCGTTAGCAACATAGTGAGACTCCATCTCTATTTTATTTTTTTTAAAAGAGTGAAATGTGAAGGTGGAATGAAGTTATTCATGAAAATATGATGCATGGAACTTCAGAATTCATTTGTATTTGATAATGAATTTAAGGTATTAAAAATCCATATGCCTTTAAAAAAGTAACCTGCCTTTTGAGGATCTTAATTTACAGAATATGAAAAACTGTTTAGCTTTTTCTTTCTGCAATTCTCCACTCATCAGTCTAACCTCTAGCCCTCTCAATGGGCTCTGTCCTACTCAAATATTTTTGATAGAAAGAAATATATTAATTTATTAAATCATGCACACCCCAAACCAGGAACTGCATACAAAACAAAAACTAAAGAGCTTTTCTCTGTAAGTAACTTGCTGGCTGTTAGGCTTACCTGAAGTACAGGAAATAATTAAATCTGGGTTCATAAACCTTCTGCTTTTGATACTTGCTATATTATGAGATGTGTGAGACTATAAGAATAAATAAAGATGCTAACAATTTGTACTATCAATATAATGTAAAAAGTGAAAAGTCAACAATAGTTGATATATTCTTCCATTACAATTAATTTTTATGCTATAAATTTATTTTACATTAATCATAGCTATAATTGTTATTTGTGCAACTGTTCAAATATCTTTATAGATAATATGGAAAAATTCATTTGCCATTTGTATGATATAACATAGATAAATGTAAAGATTTCTGTAGAGTATATATCCTTTAAAGAAAAAGATTTTATCAATAAAAAGTTTCATTTGCTCTTTTTAAAGACTTGAAATAAGATAGAAAGTGATTTGTATCATTCAGGGATCATTGACGTACCTAGCTGAAGAAATAGATATGAGCTTAAAGATGATCTTTCCAATAAGGGATTATAGTCTTTCTCACTTGGAAAACTGGTTTGTTGATCTGGAGGGGAATGGGGGGCTATTGCATGGTTTCTGAAGGCCAAGATTCCCTCTGAGTGGATTTATCGTTTGAACCACCTGTGTACTCAGACTCCCACTCACTTTCTTCAAGGAGAATCCTGCTGTCTATGGATTTAGCCAGGTTTAAAATATATTTATAGTAGGAACTACCAAACATTATCTCAAGCTGAGCTATAAGAAAGCCCATCAAAGTTAACTTCCAAGGCATTCTGATAGTTATGCCTTGATTCTGGATCTTGATTTTTCCACACTTCTGTTTTCCTTTTTATGTGGAAAAAAAAATCAGAGGAAAACTCAGTATTCAGAAAGAAAAAATGTACAGGAAAATGCCAGCCTGGACAATGATAGGTAAAGGAATGCCAGGAACTCTGCAGACTGCTACCAGGATGACAGAATCTAGCTTCAGAATCCAGTTGCTGGAGGCTTTCTATTAAAAGAGCTTAATAGAACTTCCATGCATTATCAATGCTCATTTCCCAATGTCTCCTCAAAAGAGGAATTAATGTTAACAGATCAGAGGGACACCCAAAACTGACTAGATGAGCTTACTGTGACTGTCCTCCCTTTGTAGCTCATTTACATACTGTAAAACTCGCAGTAATATAGCTCCTGAGGTTATATGCAGCAATTTACCTCATTTTCTTTTCTCACTCATAATATAGTATTAAAAAGAAACAAAGAAACAAACAACAAACTTCTATTCCTGAATTTAGCTGGATTTACTTTGCTTCCCCTTTGTGCTTCCCATTCCACCATTGCGTCATTTTCCAAATACCACAAATTCAGATTAGATGTCATGGCAAGTGATACTATAATTAATTTATCTGGTAAACTGTGTTGTTAGTAAAATAAATTGTTGTAGCAAAGTAAAATGGGATGCTAGAAAGCACATTGGTTTAAGTAGGTGTTGGGATCCTAAGTTCAGAGTTTTAGAGCTGTTATTTATTTAGTGACTTAGTTTATACAAATTGCTTTACCTCTCCATGCTTGATATGCTGATATGCAAAGTGGATATGCTGTTTCAGCTAAATTCAAGTGTTGTTTTGGAGATTATTTCATGTGTCAGTTTGCATTTATTTGTTTTTCTTCTGATTCACTTCAGAATCTTTTTGAAGTGGCTTACAGACACATAAAATATAAACAGACAATTAAAACAAAATTAAGTCAAGACAAACACTAAACTAATAGTGAAGCCAAATTGGCTTTCAGTTCCAAGTCAACACAAAAACACAAAAAGAAAAACTAAACTGGTTACATGATCTGAGAGGAACACATTTGCCCTCTCTCTATCTCTCTTTCTCTCTCTCTCTCTTCCTTCCTCTCTCTCTGTCTCTCTGTCACACACACACACACACACACACACACACACACACACATATATTCCCACATACACACATTAGACCTTCCTATAACAAGTCATTAAGTTGTCTAAATTAGAAATGTGGTCCTCATTGTGAGCTGCTATAGAAATGCAGGTATCTTTTCTGTCATTTTCTCTTAGGAATTGCAACAACATCTAGCTTCTCACAAAATCAGGTAAAGTTGTGTTCCCCTGCCATTCCTCTGCTCCAGTGTTGTAACATATTTTAATCAAAATGTATCTAAAACTATGAACTTCAAAATACATAGCTTCTCATATGGTGACTACATTATGTAGTGTCAAAAGACAGCCGTATGCCAAAAGGCCAATTTTACCATTTCTATGTGGACAATGCTTACTTTTCTGGGAAGGTTTGCTCCATCATTCTCCCAAGTATCCAGAGATAAGACTTTTTGATGACCAAACTTTACATAGATGTCACCTTATAGGAACAAATTTCCAAACTCCTATTGGCCATGTGGACTCTGTCTGTACCTAGCCTTACACTTCTGCTCCTCACTGGCCATTAGAAAAGCAAATGAAGGAGGGAGATGGAGAAAGATAGCCAAACAAAAGCCTCTACTGATCATCCTCCTTGCAGAACCACCAAATGTAACACCTGTTTACACAAAAAAGAGCCCTTCATAAGAAGCAAAAATCAGATGAGCAATTATAGTACCTGGTTTTAAGTTCATATTACTGAAAAAGGCACTGAAGACAGCAGGAAAGACAGTCTTGAATTGACCATGCCAACCCTCCCCTGTCTTATGGCAGCTGCAGTGGGGCATGGAAACAAAATCTTGTATGCATAGGGGAGGGAGAGCACAGTGATTGTGGGATGTTGCATTAAAGCTTAGTCCTTTCCTGTTACAGTGGAAAGCAACACCAGACAGAAATTGGCAGGTGCCCATAGAAGCAGTATTTAGAACAGACCTACCCAGAGGGGAATCGCCCATCCCAATGGTCAGAACGTGAGTTCTGGCAAAACTCACCACCACAGGCTAATACTCTGGGATTCTAAATAAAATTGAAAGGCATTCTACGCCACAAAGACTGCAACTCCTAAGCAATTCCTAGAGCTGTTCCAGGCTCAGAGCAAGTGTACTTGGGGGACACGTGAACTAGTAAGACACCAAGCTGGGATGGCCAAAGATGTTGCAGCTCTGAAAGAGACTCCTTTCTTTTTTCTGTAGAAGGAGAGGGAAGAGTAAAGAGGACTTTGTCTTGCAACTTAGATACTACATCAGGCCACAGTGGGGCAGTGGAGTAAGGCACTGGGCAGTCTTTTTTTTTTTTTTTTTTTTTGAGACAAGGTCTTTCTCTGTCACCTAGGCTGGAGTGCAGTGGCACAATCACCTCTCGCTGCAACTTCTGCCTCCTGGGCCTGGGCTCAGTGATCCTTCCACCTCAACCTCTCAAGTAGCTCGGACAGCCTGCCCCAAGGGCCTGTGCTGGTGGCTGCCATGGGGAGACTACTCTGCTTTTGGAAATGGGAGGGAAAGGCCTTGTCTTGTGGGTTGGGTGTCAGCTCAGCTGCAGGATAATAGAGAACCAGGTAGATTCAAGAGGTAGGGAGGATCACAAAAACAAACAAACAAACAAAACAGAAATTAATAACAAAAAGAAAGGAGTAAATCCTTACTTATGAATAATAACATTGAATGTAGATGGACTAAACTCTCCAATCAAAAGACACAGAGTAGACAAATGGATAAAAAACAAGACCTAATGATCTGTTGCCCACAAGAAATACACTTCACCTGTAATTAAACACATAGACTGAAAATAAAGGGATAGAAAAGATATTTCATGCCAACGGAAACCAAAAATGAGCAGTAGCTATACTTACATCAGAAAAAGTAGATTTCAAGACAAAAGCTATAAAATGAGTCAAAGAAGATAATTAGATAATGATAAAAGGGACAATTCATCCAGACGATATATCAACTGCAAATATATATGTACTGAACACTGAAGCACCCCAATATAGAAAACAAATATTATTAGAACTAAAGGGAGATACAGACCCCAATACAATAATAGCTGGAGATTTCAACAACACATTTTCAGTTTTGAACAGGTCATCCAGTCAGGAAATTAATAAAGAAACATCAGACTTACTCTTCATGATAGAACACATGGACCTAATAGATATTTACAGATCATTTCGTCTAGCAGCTACAGAATGCACATTCTTTTCCTCAGCACATGGAGTATTCTCAAGGATAGACTATATGTTAAGCCACAAAACAAGTCTGGAGACATTCAAAAAATGTGAAATAATATCAGGTACCTACTCTGACCACAATGGAATAAAACTATTAATAGAAATAAATAACAAGAGGAATTTTTCAAACTATACAAGCTCATGGAAATTAAACAATATGCTCCTGAATGACCAGTGAATCAATGGAGAAATTAAGAAGAGAATTTAAAAATCTCTTTAAACAAATGGTAATGTAAACACAACATACCAAAATCTATGGGATATAGCAAAGCAGCACTAAGAGGAGAGTTTATAGTTCTGAGTGCCTACATCAAAAAAGCAGAAAAACTTCAAATAAACAACCTGATGATGCATCTTGAAGAACTAGGAGAGGAAGAGAAAGCCAAACCCAGAATTAATAGAAGAAAAGAAGTAATAAAGACTCACAAAATGAAAGACTTCACATGTTCTCACTTATTTGTGGGAACTGAAAATTAAAACAATTGAACAAATGTAGATAGAAAATAGATGGTTAACAGAGGCTAGGAAGGGTAGTGAGGGTGTGTGTGTGGCAAGGAGTGGGATTGGTTAATTGGTACAAAAAATAGGAAGAACAAATGACACCTAGTATTTTAGCACAACAGGATGTTTATAGTCAATAATAATTTAATTGTATATTTTAGAGTAACTAAAAGAGTATAATTGGATTTTTTGCAACATGAAAGATAAATGCTTGAGGAAGTGGATACCCTATTTACCATTATGTAATTATCATACATTCTATGCCTATATCAAAGTATTTCATTTAACATATAACTATATACATCTACTAAGTACCCACAAAAATTAAAAATCAAAAATTTAAAAATTAAATTGAAATGAAGAAAACAATACAAAAATCAATGAACCAAAAAGTGAGTTCTTTGAAAAGATAAATAAAATTGACAAACCTTTAGCCAGGCTAACTAGAAAAAAATCCAAATAAATAAAATTAGAGATGAAAAAAGGAGACAATACAACTGATACTATAAAATTCAAAACATCATTAGAGGCTAATGTTAGGAACTATATAACTATACACCTGTAAATTGGAAGACCTAGAAGAAATGAATAAATTCCTAGACACATACAGCCTATCAAGATTGAAATATGAAGAAATCCAAAACCTGAATAGATTAAGTAACCAGATCAAGGCCATAAGAAAAGGCCTCCCAGGAAAGTAAAACCCTCAACTCAATGGCTTCATTACTGCATTTTACAAAACATTTAAAGAAGAAGTAATATTGATCCTACTCAAACTAGTTTTGCAAAATAGAGGAGGAGAGAATACTCTCATACTCATTCTGTGATGCCAGTATTACCCTGATACCAAAACCAGGCAAAGGCATATCAAAAAAAAGAAAACTACAGGCCAATATCCCTGATCAACATTAATGTCAAAATCCCCAACAAAATACTCGCAAACAATACACTCAACAATACATTAGAAAGATCATTCATCATCACCAAGTGGGATTTATCTCAGGGATGCAAGGATAGTTCAACGTATGCAAATCAATCAATATGAAACATCGTATAAACAGAATGAAGGACAAAGGCTATATGATCATTTCAATTGATGCTGAAAAAAGCATTTGATAAAATTCAATATCACTTTATGGTAAAAAACATAAAAAAAGCTGGGTGTAGAAAGAATGTACCTCAACACAATAAAAGTCATATACAACAAACAAACAGGAAATGTCGTACTGAGTGGGGAAAAACTGAAAGCCTTTTCTCTAAGATCTGAAACATGATAAGGATGCACACTTTCACTACTGTCATTCAATATAGTACTGGAAGTCCTATCTAGAGCAATCAGAAAAGAGAAAGAAATGGCATCCAAATTGGAAGGGAAGGAGTCAAGTTATCCTTGTTTGCATATTATATGATTTTATATTTCAAAAAACCCAAAGAGTCTACCAAAAACTATTAGAGATAATAAACAAATTCAGTAAAGTTGCAGGATACAAAATCAACATATAAAAATCATTAATATTTCTATATGCCAACAACAAACAATCTGAAAAAGAAACCAAACAGTAATTCCAGTTATAATAGCTACAAATAAAATTAAATGCCTAGCAATTAACATAATCAAGGAAGTGAAAGATCTCTACAATGAAAACTATAAAACATTGATGAAAGAAATTGAAGATGACCCTAAAAAATGGAAAGATATTCCATGTTCATGGATTGGAAGACTCAATATTGTTGAAATATCTATACTTTCCAAAGCAATCTATAGATTCAAAGTGATCTGTGTCAAAATACCAATGACAATATTCATAGAAATAGAAAAAAAAATCGTAAAATGTGTATGGAACAACAAAAGACTCAGAATAGCCAAAGCTGTCCTGAACAGAAAGAATAAAACTGGAGGAATCACATTACCTGACTTCAAATTAAACTACAGAGTTATAGTAACCAAAACAGCATGGTGCTCACATAAAAACAGACACATAGACCAATAGAACAAAATAGACAACTCAGAAACAAATCCATACACCTACAGTGAAATCCTTGATAACACAGCTGCCAAGAATGTACATTGGGGAAAAACTATCTCTTCAATAAATGGTGCTGGGAAAACTGGCTATCCATAGGCAGAAGAATAAAACTAGATTCCTATCTCTCACATATACAAATATCAAATGCAAATGGATTGAAGACTTAAACCTAAGACCTCAAACTATGAAACTACTACAAGAAAACATTGGGGAAACCCTCGGGGACATTGGTCTGGGCAAAGATTTCTTGAATAATACCCCACAAGTAGAGGCAACCAAAGCAAAAATGGACGAATGGTATTACATGAAGTTAAATGGTCAGTACAGCAAAAGAAACAATCAACAAAATGAAGAGACAACTCACAGAATGAAAAAAAGAAAAATATTTGCAAACTAACCATCTGACAAATGATTAATAACTAGAATAAAGAGCTCAAACAACTCTATAAGAAAAAAATCCAATAGTCCAATTTAAAAATGGGTAAAAGATATGAATAAACATTTCTCAAAAGACAACATACAAATGCATCCATTATGAGAGAAATATGAATGAAAGCTGCAATGAGATATTATCTCACACAAGTTAAATGGCTTTTATCTAAAAGACAGGTAATCACAAATGCTAGTAAGGATGTGGAGAAAAGGGAACCATCCTAAACTGTTGGTGGGAATGTAAAGTAGTATGATAATTATGGAGAACAGTGTGGACTTTTCTCTAAAATAATAGAAGTACCCACTGCTAGGTATATACCCAAAAGTAATCAGGATATGGAGGAGATATTTGCACTCTTATGTTTATTGCATTACTATTCAAATAGCCAGGATTGGGAAGCAACCTATATGTCCCATCAGCAGACAAAAATGGATAAAGAAAATTTGGTACATACACAAAATGGAGTATTATTCAGCCATAAAAAAGAGTGAGACGATGTCATTTGCAACAACAGGAATGGAACTGGAGGTCATTAGGTTAAATGAAATGTCAGGCACAGAAAAACAAACTTGACATGTTCTCACTTATGTGTGAGAGTTAAAAATCAAAACAAATGAACTCATGAAACCGCAGAGTAGAATTATGGTTACCAGAGTATGGGAAGGGTAGTGGGAGGTGGGGAGGGAAGTGGAGATGGCTAATGCATACAAAAAAATAGAAATAATGGATAAGATCTAGTATTTGATGGAACAACAGGGTGACTATAGTCAATAATAATTTCATTGTACATTTAAAGTAACTAAAGACTGTAACACAAGAAAGGGTTAAATACTTGAGGTAAATGGATATCACATTTAGCATGATGTGACTATTATACACTGTATGCCTGTATCAACATATCTCATGTTCCTCATAAATATATAGATCTATTATGTACTGATAAAATTAAAAATTAAAAAATTAAAAAGAGTGGAAGACAAAGAAGATAACACCATTTGATGATGGAGGCAGAGATTGGAGTGATGCATCTATAAGTCAAGGAACAGCAAGGACAGTGACACCCCCAGAACCTGGAGAGAGGCATGGGACAGATTATTCTTCCAGAGTTTGCTGAAAGACCAGCCCTGGGGAAATGCTGATTTCTGATGTCTGGCTTCTCTAACTGTGTGATATGGTTTGGCTGTGTCCCCATCCAAATCTGAACTTGAATTGTATCTCCCAGAATTCCCACGTGTTGTGGGAAGGACCTAGGGGGAAGTAATTGAATCATGGGAGTAGGTCTTTCTCATGCTATTCTTGTGATAGTGAATAAGTGTCACGAGATCTGATGGGTTTATCAGGTGTTTCTGCTTTTGCTTCTTCCTCATCCTTTCTTGCTGCCATGATGTAAGAAGTGCCTTTCACCCTCTACCATGATTGTAAGACCTCCCCATCCATGTGAAACTGTAAGTCCAATTAAACTTCTTTTCGTTCCCAGTTGCAGGCATGTCTTTATCAGCATTGTGAAAATGAAATACTACAGTAAATTTATACCAGTAGAGTGGGGTGCTGCTGAAAAGATACCCCAAAATGTGGAACTGACTTTGGAACTGGGTAACAGGAAGAGGTTGGAATGATTTGGAGGGCTCAGAAGAAGACAGGAAAATGTGGGAAAGTTTAGAACTTCCTAGAGACTTGTTGAATGTTTTTGACCAAAATGCTGATAATGATATGAAAAATAAGGTCCAGGTTGAAGCAGTTTCAGATGGAGATGAAGAACCTCTTGGAAGCTAGAGTAAAGGTGACTCTTGTTATGTTTTAGCAAAGAAACTGGCAGCATTTTGCCCCTGCCCTAGAGATCTGTGGAACTTTGAACTTGAAAGAGATGATTTAGGGTATCTAGTGGAAGGAATTTCTAAGCCTCAAAGCATTCAAGAGGTGACTTGGATACTGTTAAATGCATTCAGTTTTATAAATGAAGTAGAGCATAAAAATTTGGAAAATTTGCATCCTATGTGATAAAAAATAAAAGCCCATTTTTCTGGGGAGAAATTCAAGCTGGCTGCAGAAATTTGCATAAATAGCAAGGAACCTAATCTTAGTCCCCAAGATTATGGGGAAAATGTTCAGGCCATGTCAGAGACCTTCATGGCAGCCCTTCCATCACAGACCCAGAGGCCCAGGAGGAAAAAATGATTTCATGGGCAAGGCCCAGGGGCCCCATGTTGTATGAAGCCCAGGGATTTGGTGTCCTGTGTCCCAGCCTCTCCAGCCATGGCTGAAAGGAGCCAACGTACAGTTCAGGCTGTGGCTTCAGAGGGTGGAAGCCCAAAACCTTGGCAGCTTCCATGTGCTGTTGAGCCCACAGGGGCACAGAAGTCAAGAATTGAGGTTTGGGAACCTCCACCTAGATTTCAGAAGATGTTTGGAAATGCCTGCATGCCCAGGCAAAAATTGCTGCAGGGGTGGGGCTTTCATGGAGAACCTCTGCTAGGGCAATGTGGAAAGGAAATGTAGGGTCAGAGCCCTCACACAGAGTCCCTACTGGGGCGCTGCCTAGTGGAGCTGTGAGAAGAAGCCCACCATCTGTCAGACCCCAGAATGGTAGATCCACTGACAGCTTGCACCATGCACCTAGAAAAGCCACAGACACTCAGTGCCAGCCTGTGAAAGCAGCCAGGAGGGAGGCTGTACCATGCAAAGCCACAAGGCCGGAGCTGCCCAAGACCATGGGAACCCACCTCTTGCATCAGCATGACCTGGATGTGAGACGTGGAGTCAAAGGTGATCATTTTAGAGCTTTACAATTAGACTGTCCCACTGGATTTCTGACTTGCATGGACCCTGTAACCCCTTTATTTTGGCCAATTTCTCCCATTTGGAATGGCTGTATTTACCCGATACCCATACCCCTATTGTATCTAGGAAGTAACTAGCTTTCTTTTGACTTCACAGGCTCATAGGCGGAAGGGACTTGCCTTGTCTTAGATAAGACTTTGGACTGTGGACTTTTAGGTTAATGCTGAAATGAGTTAAGACTTTGGGGGAATGTTGGGAAGGCATGATTGGTTTTAAAATGTGAGGACATGAGATTTGGTGGGGCCAGGGGTGGAAATACATGGTTTGGCTGTGTCCACATCCAAATCTCATCTTGAATTGTATCCCCCAGAATTCCCACATGTTGTGGATGGGACCTGGTGGGAGGTGATTGAATCATTGTTGCTGGTTTTTCTCATGCTATTCTCGTGATAGTGAATAAGTCTCGCAAGATCTAATGGGTTTATCAGGGGTTTCCACTTTTGCTTCTTCCTCTTTCTCTGTTGCTGCTGCCATGTAAGAAGTGTCTTTTCGCCCTCTGCCATGATTATGAGACCTTCCCAGCCATGTGGACCTGTAAGTCAAATTAACCTCCTTTTCTTCCCAGTCTCGGGTATGTCTTTATCAGCGGCATAAAAACGGACTAATACACTATTAAAGAATAAAGTTATGTTGTTTTGTTGTTAAAAGAGGTGGGGTCAGGGAAAGAAAAGGAAAAGCAAATGAAATCAAAAGGAGTAAGTAAACTGTAGAAAGTAAGTTCAGAAGGAAGTAGTAGAAGATTGTTTTTTTGAAAAGAAGGAAGGGAGACACACAGGAAAGGAAGGAAAAAAAGAATAGAAAAAAAGAAGAAAGTGATATTAACTAAGTACAAATTTATGAACCTGAGTCATACAACTGAGAAATTAAATCTAAAAAAAGATGCCAACATAAAATCATTTCTACAAATCTAAGATTTAAACTAAGTAGAATTAATATTTGTTAATCAAGCATAAAATTAAATATCAGTCATTTAATAAAAATAACAGTTTTTAATTTTAAAAGGATTAAAAATTTTTAAACATAAAAATAAGAAATTGTGACTATTAAAAAGTCACTTTTAAAAAAGCAATGAAGAGGTAATAGTAAAAGCATAAATCTTTCATACTGGTTATTCAGTCCAATGATCTATTAATTTTATCTTGCACTCTGGTTATAATACATGAATAAAACACAATCTATTATCCCAATTAATAGCAACAATAGCAACTTCCCATCTACAAATCAAAGGGGAAATGCTAATCTTTGCTCTTAAGAAATGCTAACTAAGAAACTAAGAAGCTAGGTAAAACTCAAATTTTCAGTGTTTTCATTTAAAATGAGCTTTTAATTAATGTATTTTGACTTGGGAGTGAAAAGTCATACAAAAAGCAAGTGGCTATGATTCTGCATTAATCTAACAAACTAGCTTTTGAGTATTCTATTTAGATTTTTAAAATATCTCTTCTTTCTCAGACCAATCACATATTTTTACTATGTTTTACATAATTCTGTTTAAATATGTTTAGCATTTTGTGTTATTAAGTCTAAATTCTAAAATTTCTAAATTTTATAATTTATAAATCAATAGAGCAAAGGAAAATTTTGACAGAGGAACAAGTAACGCAAGCATTGTTTTTGTTTCTTTTGTCAAAATTTGTTTCACCTTATAAGTCATTATTCTCTCAGGTACAGTCCTGTCAAAATTTAACAAAACCTAAAAAATATTTCATTTATACTGACATTAAAAATTTTCCTAAGGCGGCATTAGCATTTGTTGAATTTTCCATTGATTTTTTAACATTGACAATTCAAAGACTAACTTAATTTTTTATGTATCTTCTCAGTTAATAAAAACACCATTCCTGAAATTGGAAGGAATAAAGGAGGAAACAAAAGAGTACATATAAGATTGATTAATTTTTTTAGGAAAGGTTAAATGCTCACCCAGACTTGGATGATGGCTGAAATGTTTGAGTTGTTTATTCGGAAGGTTTTGAAAAGGAATAATATTTGCCTTAATCGCTAGGTGAGAAATGGTTCTTGAATCATGAAAAGAGATATGAGAAAACATCAGTTTCCTTCAGTAATCATTCCCAGTGAAAGTACTTCCTAATACATTTGTATTAATACGTTTAAATATATATGTGTCTGCTTGGAGGGTTTGCAATAAAGTCTAAAGAATGACCACAATGTAGACTAGCATCTAAGTTACACATTTAAGTTAAATTCTAAATTACAATTCAAAAAAAAATCACTGAAAATTTAAGTAATCTCTTATGTAGGAGAGGAAATATTGAGGGAAGAATAAAATGCATACACATAAGTGTTAAACACTGAAATTATCTAAATCAAACTTGTGAAGTTCAAATGGTATTCAGCTACTGAAAATAAGATTATTACACCTTTTTAACACACTTGCTTCCAATTTTTAAAGAAATATATTTTATTGTTTTTGGCAAAATTGCAAATCCTTAAAGAATACAAATAATACTGAAAATTAAAGATGAAAATTCAAATTCTACCACTCTCAAACTCTCATTTTTAGCATTAGCTGGACACTGTCTCACCCGAGTCTCAATGTCACAATTCACCTCTCTATGCAAATACACAGATAGAACTTCCATCTGTATCTTCTAACTTCTTAGATAGATGTTTGGATGGATAGCTGGATGGAAATAATTTATAATAGGGGAACCATAGTATAGAAGTTGTTTTCAATCAAATGTGTCAACTTTAGTTTCATTTGAACTTCATAGAAGAAAATAAACCAATAAGCTTAAAGAAAAAGAGAGAAGATAATATAAAAACCTTTTACAATAGAATGATTTTTTAAATCACCTTCTTCAATTTTAACTTTATTGGATTCCTGCTTAAAATATGTGTGATATTTTACACATATTTAAAATATGTGTAATAGTGGTATTACCACTTTTACATCTCTTCATTTTAATAAGGCATGTTGTTGTTTACATTGCTCATGTTTAAAACATTCACATTTTGTTCTGTAACCTCAGGTCCCATAGTTTTTTTATTAATAGTTATGTATATAACTGGATTCAGTGTGCCTCACCATTTCATTTTACCACGGATTCTCGATTGCTCTGTGTTTTTTTTAATTTATCTTTTAATTGGACTTATTTGATGCTCAAGCTTTTTTACTTTTTTCCTCAAGAAGGGCACCTGAGTATAGTTATCTTAATTCATTCTTTTTTGATAGCACCTATAGCCTTTATTTCTGAATAACATCTTGAATGGTGATAGAATTATTGGGTTACACTTTTGTTACTTTAGAGGGTGCAGACATTGTTTTATCACCTCTTGCATTGTATGTTGGAAATGTCTGCAGCTACCCTCATGTTTTCTCTCCTGTTAGGTGACACTTTGTGGGAGGGTTGTGGGGATCTGAATAGTCAATAGGTTGAGTAGGCCATGTCTTATTGTTGACTATGTCAGGTTTACTTGAAATTGTATACTTCTAATGTTCAGATTAAGTTACTTATTTGGGAAAATAATATTATAGATTCAACATGCATCTTCTCCTACGTTTGTTGAGTCTCTGCTTCACAGACATGAATTATTGTTATGCTGTATTACCTAGTCTCACTTCCATATCTACTTGTTTTTCTTTAATCATTTTAATCCTCTTCATTTACAATGAAGCAGCATTCGTTATATAAACCTCAACATTTTTAACAATATCACTTATTTGATTTCTAGTCAAGTCAATTTTGTTTTCACTATTTCTAAATTATATATTGTTACATAATGGTGGAATATTGATCCTCAACTTGTGTTCATAAGTCTGATAGACATTTTAATCACGTGTACTTGTTTCTCACATTTGAGCTCATTTTTGAAGAATTTACATTCTCAATGTGTTATTTAATAATATGACATAATTGTGAGTAATTCCATTCTGTTCCATCAGTTACTTTTCTTCTATTTTGGACACTTGGCTTTGCTTCCTTTCTTTGATCATTTTGAGAGTTCTATAAAGTTCTATCTGCTCTGATAAAACATGGGTAACGTGTTTAGCCTCTTCCTACAATACCTGATACCAGTTAATTTTTCTTTCATAGCTGCAGTTTGAGCTGCATGCATATTTTCTTTCTCTTCTCTCTTTGCCTCCTTCTGTCTCTCTCTCTTTCTCTCTGTTTCTCTGCCTCTCTAGCTGTCTTTCTTTCTAGTTTTCGAATATTATAGTATCGTCTTTCCTTTTCTGGACACTGTTGGTAATATTTTTCTTTTTACATGACAATTTTTGCTCATTTTCCTAGGTATCAGTTAGGAAAATTCTAATACTATGAAGATATTTTAGCCGTTTTAACCAAGAAGTAACTATTTAATCTTTAAAGTTCTGCATATACATTATCAAATGATTATCCAAACATCACATGTAATTTTTAATGATCATTACATTATTGAGATAATTATGCTGCATAAACTATGTCATTTAGGAATAGAGAGAGATTTGTTAAATGATACAAAATTACCCTGATCTGATCACTATACATTATAAATATCAAAACATCATTATTTACCCCATGAATATGTACAAGTATTATTTGTAAAATTTAAAAGAATCCTACGGTTTTTCAATCTATCATTTTAAATTTAATCTTTCAATCTTTAGTGATAGAAAGTTTATCATATTATATCGGGATATTCTTTAAATATATTCCTGAACTACTTTTCTTGTGATTATTTCAAGTAGGTAAAATGACTTTTGGAAAGTTTCAGGAGGATAAATAAATTTGCATTAAAGATATAGATTTCACGGAGACGGTGATATTTCTGATATTCTTGACTGATTCATGAAATCATAGGCAATTTATTTGCATTGTGCAATGAGCCAAGTTTTATTATATGAGAAAGACACAAAAACAGTTTTAAATCTCTTTATATATTATTCATTTCAACGTTGTTTACTATAACCTATTGTTGTAGGTTTATAAGTCCTCGCACTTTATTCCAGTTGTTACTATGCTTCCTCCCAAATACATTTACAATTTATATTTCCTCTTTCTTTGTAGAATTTAGATATTAAAAATTATTTATCAAGTACCACATACTTACAAATATGTTTTAATCGTGAGTGTCCAGATTTATCCATTTATCTTAATGTAGCCTTGAATGCTGTATAAAAAAATCATTTGTGCTTCATGTCTTTTATTCTTAATTAGTGAGGGCTCCACAGATGAAAGCATTTTTGTAATTGGGCTCAGAAGTGTTTAAATTGCTAAATTAGCATATATTGAATACATTAAGTAACATAGAAAAAGTATAAATACATGGTAATAGACCTCTAACAAAAACGCTCAAATTATTTTATATGATTAGTACAAAACTGTATTATTATACACACAATAACTTGTATATCATTAAAGAGTATAGACAAACACTTTAGCTATAGCTGAAAAGCTCATAGAGGCCACCTGAAATTGTTTTATCCCAGAGGTAAACAAATGTATTTTGGCTTCATTAAACATTTTGATATTTAAAAAAAGCTCCACCATTTGTGCCAACACTATCAGTGGCATCTTTTTAATAGGATCCTTCTAGGAGGAAGAAAAAAGCTATATAAGCATATTCTATCTTTCTTAAAAACGCTCAACATTTTTTCTTTTAAAAAATTGTAGTCTTCAGTGCCGCACACTGTAACAATGCAGGCTGTCAAAGACTAGATAACTAATTTAGTTGGAAATGAATTAATGCTGTCCTCATCTCACATTAATTTTGTTAGAATTTTGTTTTAAGTAGAAAATATTGGCTCTGAGTATGGAATAATGAGTTACTTCTTTAGACTCAATAGACTAAAATGCCAGGAATGGAAACAATGTCACCTTTGTGACTAGAATACTAAATGATGAGCCATATATACTGCTCAGCAGCAAAAATGTCCTCAGTGCAGACTTGATGCATTTGACCAAGGTCAGCATTTAATTTCATACCTGAAATATCATATAGTTTACATTGTGTGTATTCTAAAGCCTAGATTTTATTCCATGAAATTCTCATTCATTAGTGTCTATAATTTATTTTTACCCATGAGTAAAGCTTTAATCTTTTATGCAATCATGACAAGCCAAAGCAGAACAAATTATGATATATCTTTGTACAATAATATCTGACAGAAATTGCCCACAGTAAATATAAAGAAAAATGCATTCAGAAAAAAACAATTAACTTATGTTATAATTGAGTAAAGATTTCATAACCTGTATTGTTTTCAAAAGATTTTAAAGCTTGATACTTAATAACCATAAGTTTGAAATAAATGAATGGTTTCATTCATTTTGTGGCAAACCATTTAATAATGCTTTTCATCCTGTAGTGATTCTTAGCTGTCTAGGTAAAAACAGGTTTTCATTACTGGAGAAAATATGAAATCTGAAATGTTATTACACAGAGAAGAAAACATGTAGGTATTGAGAAAACAATTAGAATATTAACTATTTCTGTTCATATTTTGATTAAGAATATAACTGTATAGGATACTCTTTGTTATACATAGCTCTCTAAGTGGTGCAACATTATTGATCTGCTCAATCTGGGAATATTTTCAGAATTTGTCCATTTGAAATCTATCTGTTTAAAATGTCTTTGTTTAGTAGTAACTGAAGAAGTTGTTCTAACTTACTCAGACTTGCAAAAAAAAGTAAAACCTAAAAAGATGTGAGAATGATTGAAATCACATGTCAAATGTATGGTTTACAATCTATTAGAAAGTTCACTTAAACATGAATAAGGGTAACAAAGATTATCAATATCATGGTTTTAATTTTACTTCCAGTCTCTTACTACAAAGGGAGCACTAAAATCCTTAACCATGCATGTGTGAAGGGAATTTTCTTTGACCCAGTCCTGTACAGATCTTTTATTAATCATCTTAATTCTTAATTCTGCACTGCCTGCTCATTTCTTGCTGTGATTGTTTTGTAGTGATCTATATAAAAATGGCTGCTACCTCCTATCCAGACACAGTCTCAGGATTTTGTGTCGTTGTTTTTGTCTTTTGTTGATCAAAGGCTCTGTGTGCACAGGCTCCATCCACTCTCTTTCTAAAGCATTCGTCATTTCCTTCCATTAGGTAATCTCTGCAGTTCTCTGGCTATGGCTGTTAAATTTCTGGAATTAGTTTATCTATATTGAGTTTGCCTCATTGCAGGTTCAAGAGCTCGGCTTTACTGTTAAATAGGAAGAATAACGTCAAGAGATTTATTATATAGCATGGTTTCTATAATTAATAATGATATATTGTATTCTAGAGAAATGCTAAGAAGGTGGATGTATTCTCGCCACAAAAATGATAACTATGTGAGATAATGTACTTGTTAATTAGCTAGATTTAACCATTCTACAATGTATATGTACTTTCAAATATCATGTAATACACAATAAATAGATGCAATTGTATATATAAATTTAAAAATTTAAAAAAAAATTTTTTTGGAAAAAAGCTTGTCTTTTTTTTGGAGCTTTGCTAGTTGGTGCAAACAAGTGACCAGCCTATAAAAAAACTGTCCTCATCTTAGCAAAGGGTTTGGCCATAGAGAAAAGAAATGTCCTCCCTGTGCCAGCATTTTACAGATTTAGTGTCTGAACTTCTAGATCCTATCCGCTGAATACCTCACTCTAATCATTCTCTGCACCTCTGACGCTAGGGCACAGATTTCTCTCTGTGTTTTCCTTGCCTTGCCTTTCTGCCTTGATACCTGACGCCACAGTCTATCCACCTTGGACCCCAGCTGCAAACTTCACAGTCTCTTCCAGCATTGCCTTTATCTCTCTGGGATGCTGGCCAAAGATATTCATGGAGATCCTATGGGGTATTACTACTGCTGCTTAATCCTGCCCCAAAAACCCATCCCTGCACCTGCTCCTACATGCAGCTTCTTACCACTCCTTGTCTTTGCCTAAGGAGTCAGACCTAGGCACGACAGCTTTTGTGAGGAAGGAACCTGCATCCAAACTGACTTGAAAAGAGCTTCTTCCAGGCCTAAGTCTTTTGCTGCATTTTGCATTATTACATTGTCCCTTTATGAAAATCAAGTATTCTGTTTTACTCTTTTATGCCTGTTTCTTAGTAGATATCAACTCCAAATATCTTTTAATATCTACAGCAATGGTAATTGTTTCCCAGGCCTTTTAAAGACAATAAAAACTCTGATGTTGAATACTTGCAAATAGCAAATATAGCCTCAATTTATAGTGTCTTCAAATAGTTTCCTGTCCACTGTCCTTATGAGAGTCTACCAAGACATGAGCTTTGTGATCCATAAAATTAATTTAAACACTTTAGGGGAAAAAACTAATAGTATTAATTTAATTTAATTTAATCATGTGTTGACATAATTTCTAATAATGAATTTCTAGGTAAAATATTTATATTGTTATATAATATATGTGATTTATTAAAATATATATAACACTAAAATATATCCTTTGATATTATCAAACATTTTAATACCTCACTTTGCACCAATATTAAACAAAATCATTTTTGTAACACATGTTAGATGATTAAAAAACTTTACAAAGAACAATAGAAAATCATTAAATTATAACTCATAGATTTAATTGTATTGCCCAATATTAAGAATGTACTGGATTAGTAATAATTCTAGTCCAGGGGGCAGTGACTCATGCCTGTAATTCTAGCATTTCAGAAGGCCACGGCAGGAAGATCGCTTGAGTCCAGGAGTTCGAGGTCAGCCTGGGCAACAATAGTGAGACCCCCATCTCTACAAAAATTTTCTTTAAAAATTAGCCAGTGATATGGTTTGGCTCTGTGACCCCACCCAAATCTCATCTTGTAGCTCCCATAATTCCCAGAACAAGGTGAGAGATGGTTGAATCATGGGGGTGGGTCTTTCCCATGCTGTTCTCATGATAGTGAATGGGTCTTACAAGATCTGATGTTTTTAAAAATGGGAGTAGCCCTGCACAAACTTTCTTCACCTGCTGCCATCCACATAAGATGAGACTTGCTCCTCCTTGCCTTCCACCATGATTGTGAGGCTTCCCCAGCCACATGGGACTGTGAATTCTCCATTAACCCTCTTTCTTTTGTAAATTGCCCAGTCTCAGGTATGTCTTTATCAGCAGTGTGAAAACGGACTAATACAGTAAATTGGTACCAGTAGAGTGGGGCATTGGTGAAAAGATACCTGAAAATGTGGAAGTGACTTTGGAACTGGGTAACAGGCATAGGTTTGAACAGTTGGGAGAACTCAGAAGATGAGAAGAGGTTGGAAAGTTTGGAACTCCCTAGAGACTTGTTGAATGTTTTTGACCAAAATTCTGATAGTTATATGAACAATAGGGTCCAGGTTGAGGTGGTCTCAGATGGAGATGCAGAACTTTTTGGAAACTGGAGCAAAGGTGACTCTTGTTATGTTTCAGCAAATAGACTGGTGGCACTTTGCCCCTGCCCTAGAGATTCATGGAACTTTGAACTTGAGAGAGGTAATTTAGAATATCTGGCAGAAGAAATTTCTAAACAGCAAAGCATTCAATAGGTGACCTGGATGTTGTTAAATGCATTCAGTTTTAAAAGGGAAACAGCATATTTGCAGCCTATGTGATAGAAAATAAAATTCCATTTTCTGGGGAGAATTTCAAGCTAGCTGCAGAAATTAGCATAAGTAATGAGGAGCTGAATGTTAATCCCCAAAACAATGGGGAAAATGTCTCCAGGGCATGTCAGATATCTTCACAGCAGCCCTTCCCATCACAGGCCCAGAGGCCTAGGAGGAAAAGATGATTTCATGGGCCAGGCCCTGGGCTCTCCCGCTCTTGTGCAGCCTGCGGACTTGGTATCCTGCATTCCAGCAGCTCCAGCCATGGCTAAAAGAGGCCAAGGTACAGCTTGGGTTTTGGCTTCAAAGGGTGGAAGTCCAAGGTATTGGCAGCTTCCATGGGGTGTTGAGCCTGCGAGGGCACAGAAGTCAACTATTGAGGTTGGGGAACCTCCACCTAGATTTTAAAAGATGTATGGAAATGCCAGATGCCCAGGCAGAAGTTTGCTGCATTGGGGGCCCCTCATGGAGAACCTCTGCTAGGGCAGTGTGGAAGGGAAATGTGGGGTTGGAGCCCCCACACAGAGTCCCTACTGTGGCACTGCCTAGTGGAGCTGTGAGAAGAGGGCCACTGTCCTCCAGACCCCTGAATGGTAGATCCACTGACAGCTTGCATTGTGCACCTGAAAAAGCTGCAGACACTCAATGCCAGCCCATGAAAGCAGCTGGGAGGGAGGCTATACCCTGAAAAACCACAGGTGCAGACTGCCCAAGACTGTGTGAACCTGCCTCTTGCATCAGTGTGACCTGAATGTAAGACATGGAGTCAAAGGTGATCATTTTGGAGCTTTAAGAGTTGACTGCCCTGCTGGATTTCATACTTGCATGGGCCCTGTAATCCCTTTGTTTTGGCCAATGTCTCCCATTTGGAATGGCTGCATTTAGGCAATGTCTCTGTACCCCCATTGTATCTAGGAAGTAACTAATTTTCTTTTTATTTTACAGACTCATAGGCAGAAGGGACTTGTCTCAGATGAGACTTTGGACTGTGGACTTTTTGAATTAATGCTGAAATGAGCTGAGACTTTGGGGGACTGTTGGGAAGGCATGATTGGTTTTGAAATGTGAAGATGTGAGATTTGGGAGGAGCCAGGGGCAGAATTATATGATCTGACTCTGTGTCCCCACCCAAATCTCATCTTGTAGCTCCCATAATTTCCACTTGTTGTGGGAGAAACCCAGTGGGCGATGATTGAGTTATGTGGGTGGGTCTTTCTTGTGCTATTCTCATGATACTTAATGGGTCTCATGAGATCTGATGGTTTTAAAAATGGGAGTTACCCTGCAAAAGCTCTCTGCCTCCTGCCATCCATATAAGATGTGACTTGCTCCTCCTTGCCTTCCACCATGATTGTGAGGCTTCCTCATCCATGTTAAACTGTGAGTTCTCCATTAACCCTCTTTTGTAAATTGCCAAGTTTTTGGTATGTCTTTATCAGCAATGTGAAAATGGACTAATACAGTCAGGCATGATGTTTCATACCTGCAGTCCCAGCTATATGAAAGCTAAGGTGGAAGATTTGCTCAAAACCTGGCCAGGCACTGTGGCTCATGCCTGTAATCCCAGCACTTATGGAGGCCAAGGCGGGTGGATCACAAGGTCAGGAATTCAAGATCAGTCTGGCCAACATAGAGAAACCCCATCTCTACTAAAAATACAAAAAATTAGCCAGGTGTGGTGGTGTGTGCCTGTAATCCCAGCTACTCGAGAGGCTAAGGCAGGAGAATTGTGTGAACTCAGGAGGTGGAGGTTGCAGTGAGCTGAGATCAAGCCATTGCACTTTAGCCCAGGTGACAGTGCAACACTCCAAAAAAAAAAAAAAAAACACCTGAGGTTGAGGCTGCAGTGAGCCATGATCATGTCACTGCACTCCAGACTGAGTGACAGAGTGAGACCCTGACTCAAAAAAAAAAAACAAAAAACACACAGCATAAATACAATTTTATAGTATTCACCCAACTAAAAAGTACATCAGGGAACACAGCCATTTAGAGCCATTACCTTTGATAAGAGAATGGCTTGGAGCTTGCACCCTCTGAAGCAACAGCCTGAGCTCTACATTGACCCCTTTCAGCTGCAGATGGGACACAGGGCATCAAGTCCCTAGACTGCACACAGTGTGGGAGGCCCTGGGCCTGGCCAACAGAACCATTTTTTTCTCCTGGCCCTTTGGTCCTGTAATGGTTGGGGCTGCTGTGAAGATCTCTCACATGCCCTTGAGACATTTTCCTCATTGTTTTGGAGATTAGCATTTGGCTCCTTGTTACTTATGCAAGTTTATGTAGCCAGCTTGAATTTCTCCCCAGAAAATGGGATTTTATTTTCTACTACATCATCAAACTGTAAGTTTGCAAACTTTTGTGCTCTGTCACCCTTTGAATGCCTTGCTGATTAGAAATTTCTTCCACCAGATACACTAAATTATCTTTCTCAAGTTCCAAGTTCCACAGATCTCTAGGTCAGGGCAATATGCTGCCAGTCTCTTTGTATAGCAAGCATGATCTTTACTCCAGTTCCCAACAAATTCCCCATCTCCATCTGAGACCACCTCAGCCTGGACCTTATTGTCCATATCACTATCAGCATTTTGGTCAAAGTAATTCAACAAATCTCTAGGGAGTTTCAAACTTTCCCACATCTTCCTGACTTCTGAGTCCTCTGAACTGTTCCAACCTCTGCCTGTTACCCAGTTCCAAAGTCTCATCCACATTTTTGGGTATCTTTTCAGCAACACCCCACTCCTGGTACCAATTTACTGTATTCATCTGTTCTCACACTGCTAATAAACACGTACCTGAGACTGGGTAATTTATAAAGAAAAGTTTAATGGACTTACACTTTGACATTGCTTGAGAGGCCTCACAATTATGGCTAAAGACAAAGGAATAGCAAAGGGATGTCTTACATGGTGGCAGGCAAGAGAGAACTTGTGTAGGGGACCTCCCCTTTATAAAACCATCAGATCTTGTGAGACTTATTTGCTACCATGAGAACAGCATGGGAAAGACCCACCCCTAGGATTCAATTATCTCCCACCAGGTCCCTCCCATGACACATGGGAATTATGGGAGCTACAATTCAAGATGAGATTTGGATGGGGACACAGCCAAACCATATCAGTGTTTATGGAGTAGCTATGATAGGCCAATAATTCTCAAACATTTTGGTCTCATAAATTATTGAGGAGCCCCAATATTTTGTTGTTTACATAGATAATATCTATTAATAGAAATGCAATTGAGAAAATGTAGAAATATGAAATAATTCATTTAAAAATAAAATAATTATTCCATAACATAATAGTAACTATAGGTATTTTATGAAAAATAACTATCTATATTTTCCAAAATAAAATATATAATGAGAATACTGGCATTGTTTTACATTTTTGCAAATACCTTTACTGTCTGTTTATATGGAAGACAGATATATTTCTGTATCTGCTTCTGTATTCAGTATGTTGTGTTATGCTGTTCTACATATGCATAAAAAGAAAAGCTTCACACAGATATGTATAGTTCAAAAAGGGAAGAATCTTTATTTTATTTTATTTTACTTTTTATGGATTCAGGGGTTACATGTGCAGATTTGTTACATGGATATATTGTCCAATAGTGACATCTGGGCTTCTAGTGTACCCATCACTTGAATAGTGAATATTGTACCCAATAGTTGATTTTTCAACTCTAATACTCTTCCCACTCTCCCATTCTGGAGCCCCAGTGTATATTACTTCCCTCTCTAAGTACATGTGTTCTCATTCTTTTGCTCCCACTTATAAATGAGGATAAGTGATATTTGATTTCCTGTTTCTGAATTATTTCACTTAGGATAATGGCCTCCCACTCCATCCATGTTGCTGCAAAAGCCATGATTTCATTCTTTTTTATGGCTACATAGTATTCCATGCTGTATACCATATATATATGCCACATATTCTTTATCCAGTCTTTCACTGATAGACACTTAGGTTGATTTCATGACTTTGCTATTGTGAATTGTGCTGCTATAAACATAAGAGTGCAAGTGTCTTTTCGATATAACAATTTTTTTTCCTTTGGGGAGATACCCAGCAGTGGGATTCCTGGGTCAAATGGTATTTCTATTATCCTCTGAGAAATCTCTATACTGTTTTCCAAAGAACTTGTACTGATATATAGCAAAAGGGAAGAGTTTTTTAAATATGCTTTTTTTTAAGAGCAGTGGATATTATTGGGGCTACTCTAAAACTCAACCAGTGGTAGTTTGTTAAAAGTTAGTTACAAAGTGGAATATGAAGCCATATTGACACATATTTCAGACTCATTGCATTTAAACTCATTGATCTATCTTGCACCACAGATGGATCTTATTTTTGACCTCATGGACCCTGGAGAGAGTCTTGAATTTCTCAAGAGATTCCTGGGCCACTGTCTGAGACCACTGTGCTAGTCATTGCTTTTGCAAAACAAAACACAGCATGAAATAAACCCTATTATCCTCAGTTTGCAGATATGAATTCCACTCTAGTAGAGTGGATATTTCCTGGCCTCTATAATCCACCTGGCCTAGGTTTGCAACCCAACTTCACTACTTACCATCTGTCTAATTAAAATATTCTGGCCGGGCACGGTGGCTCACGCCTGTGATCTCAGCACTTTGGGAGGCCGAGGCGGGCAGATCACAAGGTCAGGAGATTGAGACCACGGTGAAACCCCGTCTCTACTAAAAATACAAAAAAATTAGCCGGGCGTGGTGGCGGGCACCTGTAGTCCCAGCTGCTCGGGAGGTGGAGGCAGGAGAATGGCGTGAACCCGGGAGGTGGAGCTTGCAGTGAGCCGAGATCGCACCACTGCACTCCAGCCTGGGCAACAGAGCGAGACTCCGTCTCCAAAAAAAAAAAAAAAAAAAAAAAAAAAAAAAAAAAAAAAAAAATTCTACACACTTGTCAGTATACCACAGTTATGCAAATATGCAAATCTGTAGTATTGTATTTTCAAGAGACCATAGCAAAATTAACTGCCTTCAGTTTCCAAATTGTAGGTTATTCTTTTTGGATGGAGTCCTATCTTCAATGACCATTAGTCTAACATAATTGTTAGAATTAAGTAATCTTGGAGTCAAATGTTATCTGTTCAAATTTATGTCATTTTCTGTCTGTGCAACCATAGCATGCTACTTACCTCTCTGTGCTTCAGTGTCCTCATGAACTAGATAAAGTTGTGAGAATTAAATGGGGGTAATATATGCAAAGTGCTTAGAACAGTGTCTGACATTTTATAAGAACTAGATTAGTTTATGGTATTTTTAACCATTATTGTCATTATCATTACTATCTATCCTACTGTTCTTGCCCACTCTTGCTTCTCGGGAGCAAGTCAGACACTGTCCTGTCCTGGATCCCAACTTCAGAGCTCTTATTTCAAACTTTCCAACCCATCCTGTGGAAACTTTCCTCACTAGGTTTAAAGAGGAGGAGGGACGCCCCACCCCCCACCCCAATTCAGCAATGCTTTCTCCTTATGGGCATAAAGACTCACCATTACTCCTTTCAAAGAAGTCTTCACAAACCTCCTCCTTTCCAAAATCTGACCATCTTTGATATCTTTGATGTAGTCAAAAGTTATGACATTAATTTTTGTTATTGTTTCTTCATAAAATCTGTCTATGGGGAGATGTCTCTCACTCACATTGGTGTCTGCAATCTATCTGACCTACACCATGGGTGCGCCAGAATGGGAAGTGTTTCATCCTTAATGTTTCATTACACAAGCAATAACAGTTCAGGAGGAAGTGCTTATGTACAGCAAGTGGTACAGACTCTTCACAAACATACTCTCCTGCAATCTTCATAGTGATTTTGTGAAGTAGGTACTATATTTTACAGAGTTGGGGTCAGGGGGACCAAGTCTCAGGGAGATTAACTTGCCACAAATCTTACCAAGTATCAAAATGTGACAATGTCCTTAGCTAAGTTTACTTAGTTTTATGTATTAAATTTCTTTTCCCTTATTTTCTTCACTCTTACTTTTAGTTTAAAGGTCTGATATATATGAGAGATTGTTCATTAAACAATGATCCCTGGTTCCCTTTTTCTTCCACTAAGGCCATCACTTTTACTTCTTTTGGATGATTATTTTAGCATTTATCTTCTTCATATTACATATTTCTATTGCTTCCTCTTGATTACCAGTTTTAATAATGATTTCTTAAATTCCCACCACAAATGATCAAGATTTGTGTCTCTTTTCTTTCCCTTCCCCTTCCAATTGTCGTCAATAGAATTGAGTTATAACTTTGGTATAGGTAAGTGCTAAGCATTTGCATTACTAACATTATGAAAATGCTATTCACAGCTATGATTATTTTTCCTTTTATCTACTATTTTTTGTTTTCCCTGAAGTTAATAATTACTATATTTTTTGTTTCTTTAGTTTTGTGCATACTTACCAATATTTCAGTCCCAAAATGTTTGCCACTTATCTAAATGTTCTCATAAGACATTCTATATGTATGTGTAAATAAAGGAGCAGTTTCCTTTTCATTAATTTTAGCACTCTATTTGCCATCTATTTGGATTTTCAGAGATACTTTATGTTATTCAAATTCCTGAGTACAGACAAAAGAAATGGTCAAATATATTAGAGAAATTCTTAGTAAAGTTACCATATATATCAAGTAATATGGACCATAGTGTTTCTCATCACATATTGACTGCAATTAAGTTTAAGTTAATTGACAATACTTTAGCAATTATAATAAGATAAATTATAATGTGTTTGGGGTAAAACTGATACATTTTATTAAAATAATCATTTAGTATGATTTTAATAAATAATGTATTAAAATATCATTTATTATGAATCATACTTCTTGATATTCAATAAAATTTGCAAATCCTTTTTAAATGATATCCAATCAGTTTGCAGACTCACACATTTTGAAAAACTATGTCCAAGTACAGTACATAAAAAGTATTTATTGATGAATACACTTAAAAATATACATATGAAAACACTAAAATTAAACTCTCAGCTTTTAGACTACTTAGAGAATGGCTTTTATTGGATAGCTAAGTTTTCCAAATGGCTGATGATTATTGCCTGTAAGCTCAGAAATCAGCCTTACTTAGGCACTCTCAATATCCATTACATTAAATCATGCCTTTCTTAAAAGGTCATACCCTTTTTAAAAAACACCTAATGAATTGCAATTAATATTCCGGGGATACTTGTGGGATAAAGCGATAAGTAAATGGCATATGCATTATACTAAATTATTGCATTTATTCTAGATCTCTCTGCTATTGGAGTTGTGTCTTTTTCCTAATTAGATTTTCTTTCAGGGTACCAAAGATCATTATAATTCAATATTTATTCCCCTATCAATTCTTCTTTTTTATAATTTATTTCTTCTCTTCAATTACAGGCTTTATACCATCTTATCAAAATTATTTGATCAGGGAAAAAACAAATATTTCAGATATGATGCAGTCTTATATGAATAAAGTTCACCAAGTTTAGTGCATGGATTTGTAATACTTATTGGACTGCCCAGAATATATTTTACTTAATTTCTTGATATGGCTATATCTGTGCATAGTTAAGTTATGGCACTTACAGTTGCCATATAAGTGATGTGTTAGCAACTGCTAGTTCTAATTATCCCATGTATATCCTCTCCTGTAATAAAGGAACTTTCATTTTGAGCTGAGGTCACGGTGGCCAGGAAGTTGCAGCAAAGTGACTAAGTTCTGGGCAATGAGTTGGAGGAAAAGTGTGCCATTTTCAGGCCGTAGTCTTAAAGGAAGAAGTGTAGTTTTTCTGCTCCTCTCTAAAACCTGTTGCTTGGACCTCAGACATTCTTGGATAGGAAGAGAATGAGAGCCACACCCTAGGGATGATGGAGCAGAAAGCTGGCAACGGAGTCACTGAACTGAAGACAAAATAAACGACTCCTTTTGTGTAACCCCCTGTTATTTGGAGGTCTATGTTATGTTTCTGCTAATTGATACTAATTACTACAAGAAAATAGCTAATTGTGTGAAAACAGCATCTCCTTTGCTCAAGTTACTGACCAGTTCATTTGTTCTGGGAGCTCCTGAGTTGAGTTAAAATCCCTAGTATATTAATCCCACCTGAAAATTCTGGGGCTTGAAGCATTAGTGTTTTCCGAAGATAGTTGGTTGTCTCTAGGTTATTAATTTGTAAGACATTATAAATGTAGCAAGTAGTATCTGAATAGATTGTTGATTACAGCAGGGCCATTTTTCTCAGTCTTCTAAGGTTTACACTCCACCTGAAAGACTATACTATATTTCTTAAATTCTCATTGTTTTGACCTGTTGAAGAATTTGAAGGAATGATGAAATTGCCTGCTTTCTATACTGAAGGCTAACTCTTGGTCTGCAAATTTATTTGTAACTCTGGTTCTAGCTTCCTCTTGTCTAGACATATATTCAAAAATATAATAAAATAAATACCAACAGAAACCTGAGTCTTGGTTCACCCCCAGTTTATGAGGAGTTTCAAAACATATTTTGCTCATCCTCAGACCCCCTCCTATCCCCCATTAATATTTTGGATATAATATACATTTTTTTCTGTGATTTTGATAAAGAAAAGTCCAGTTCTGATAAAAATTTAATCCCAATTGATTAAAATTTCATTTTCTCTTTTTTCCCAAGCACAAACTTGTCCATGTCTGAGGGATCTGAAGTTATAAGGGAAGGGAAGGATCTGTCTTTCGTGCCTCACCTCTCTCTTCAGGGTTACCTTCTCTGCAAGGTGAAGAAGAAATCCTGATTCTCTCATGGGGTACATAGGTGCATGCTTTGAAGTGTCCTGTGGGATCTTCCTGCTCAGTTACCTAGTGTGAAAGTTCAAGACCATACTAAAACATTAGCCCTCAGCCATCTTCAGCCCTCATCATGGGTGGAACACTCCATGCTGTAACTGCAGGGGTCCCTTTATCTGGTGGACAGCTCTTTTGGGTGGACTATCAGCAGAATGATTCAAGTTCTCCATTCTCAAAATTCTGATGGCCATGGAAACTCATTCATTTTCCTATACTGAATGCTGGCTATGTGTGTGGTTTAGTCCTGCACCCTCTGTCTACCTTCCTGCTGTCTCTCTGCAATTCCCTTTTTGCTCAGAGACCTAAGCCAAATCAGTAAACCTATTACCCAAGCAGATATCCAATGAAGCAACTGAACAATAGCCTTCTTCCTCCTTTCCACCATGGCCAGGAGAAGAAATTGCGTCTTACCAGTAACATAAAATTTTCACAAGACATATGATTCTTACACTACCTCTGTTCTTCACCCATGTATTTGCTAGACAGAGATCAGAGGGGTTCTGTAATCTCTGGAGTCTCAGAGAACAATGAGGGAGGGATCTGGTCCCAATTATGGGCCCCTCACTTCAGAAGGTGGGTTACTTAAAACTTCTTTGTGTCAGAGTTTGGCACTAGTCCCACTCAACAAGTCACATGGTTTGGCTCTGTGTCCCCACCCAAATCTCATGTCAAACTGTAATCCCCACATGTCTAGGGAGGGACCTGTTAGGAGGTGACTGGATCATGGGGCCAGTTTCTCCCCTCCTGTTCTCATGATAGTGAGTGAGTTCTCATGAGATATGATGGTTCAAAAGTGTGTGGCAGTTCCCCCCTTGCTCCCTTTCTTTCTCCTGCTGCCATGTAAGACATGCCTTGCTTCCCCTTCACCTTCTGCCATGATTGCTAGTTTCCTGAGGCCTCTCCAGCCATGCAGAACTTAGCACTTTTTCTTTATAAATTACCCAGTCTCAGTTAGTGCTTTATAGCAGTGTGAAAAAGGATTAATACAGAAAAATGGTACCACGAGAGTGGGTCACTGCTATAAAGATACCTCAAAATGTGGAAGCGACTTTGGAACTGGATAACAGGAAGAGGTTGGAAGAGTTTGGAGGGCTCAGAAGAAGAAAGGAAGATGAGTGAAAGTTTGGAGTTTCCTAGAGACTTGTTGAATGGTTTTGACCAAAATGCTAATAATGATATGGACAATGAAGTCCAGACTGAGATAGTCTCAGATGGAGATTAGGAATTTATTGGGAACTGGAGCAAAGGTCACTCTTGCTTTGCTTTAGCAAAAAGATTGGCAGCATTGTCTTTGCTCTAGGGATCTGTGGAACTTTGAACTTACAGGAGATGATTTAGAGTATCAGGCAGGAGAAACTTCTAAGTAAAAAAGCATTCAAGATGTAATCTGGCTGCTCCTAATAGTATATAGTCTTATGTATTCACAAAGAGATGGTCTGAAATTGGAACTTATGTTCAAAAGCAGAGTATAAAAGTTTGAAAAATTTGCAGACTGACCATGTGGTAGAAAAGAAAAACCTATTTTATGGGGAGAAATTCAAGCCAGCTGGAGAAATTTGCATAAGTAAAGAGGAGCCAAATGTTAAGACAATGGGGAAAATGTCTCCAGGGCATTTCAGAGCTCTTCATGGCAGCTCTTCCCATCACAGACCTGGAGGCCTAGGAAGGAAAAATGGTTTTGTAGGCTAGTCCCAGGGTGCTGCTTCTCTGGCAGTCTCAGGACATGGCACCCTGCATCCTAGCTGCTCCAGCTTCAGCCACGGCTAAAAGGGGGAAGGTACAGCTCAGGCTGTGGCTTCAGGGGGTTCCAGCCCCATGCCTTGGTGGCTTCCATGTGGTGTTGGGCCTGCTGGTGCACAGAAGGCAAGAGTTGAGGAAACTTCACTTAGATTTCAGAGGATGTATGGAAACACCTGGATATCCAGGCAGATGTCTGCTTCAGGAGTGGAGCCCTCATGGAGAACCTCTACTAGGGCAATGTAGAGAGGAAATGTGGGGTTGGAGCCCCCACACAGAGTCCCACTGTGGCACTGCATAGTGGAGCTCTGCAAAGAGGCCACCATCCTCCAGACCCCAGAATGGTAAGTCCACAGACAGTTTGTACTGTGCTCCTGGAAAAGCCACAGACACTCAACATAGCCCGTGAAAGCAGCCGGGAGGGAGGCTGTAGCCTGCAAAGCCACAGGGGTGGAGCTGCCCAAAGCTTTGGGAGGCCAATCTTTGTATCCGCATGTCCTGTATGTGAGACATGATGTCAAAGGAGATTATTTTGGAGCTTTAAGATTTTTTTTTTTGTTGTTGTTGTTGTTTGTGTTTTTTTTTTTTTGAATTTTTTTTTTTATTATACTTTAAGTTTTAGGGTAGGAGCTTTAAGATTTAATGACTGTCCTGCTGGGTTTCAGACTTGCAAGGGGCCTGTAGACCATTGCTTTTGGCCAATTTCTCCCTTTTGCAATGGCAGCATTTACCCAGCGCCTGTGCCCCCACTGTTTCTTGGAAGTAACTAACTTGCTTTTGATTTTACAGGCTCATAGGCCAAAAGGACTTGCCTTGTCTCAGATGAGACTTTGGACTTTTGGGTTAATGCTAGGATGAGTTAAGACTATAAGGGACTTTTGGGAAGGCATGATTGTGTTTTGAAATGTGAGAAGGACATGAGATTTGAGAGGTACTAGGGGTAAAATGATATGATTTGGCTCTGTGTCCCCACCCAAATCTCATGTTTAATTATAATCCCCATATGTCAGGGAAGGGACATGGTAGGAAGTGACTGGATCATGGGGGAGGTTTCCCCTATGCAGTTCTGGTGAGAGTGAGTTAGTTCTATGAGATCTAATGGTTTAAAAGTGTGTGGCATCCCCCACTTGCTCTGTCTCTCCTGGTACCACGTAAGATGTGTCTTTCTTCCCATTCACCTTCCGCCATGATTGTAGATTTCTGAGGCCTCCCCAGCCGTGTAAAATTGTGAGTCAATTAAACCTCTTTTCTTTATACATTACCCAATCCCAATCTTCTTTATAGCAATGTGAAAATAAAGTAATGCAACGTGTTGTTATCTTTAGGAAGATTTTTGCGCTAGGAACCACAAACCATTTTATATACAACACTATAATTTTTTAACCAAATCCACAAAACTGGTTTAAGCAACTGTACAGTAGTTTCACAACATACATTTAAAGCAAACATTTATTTTTCTTTGCTCCCAAAATACCTATTTTGAAGGGAGCATAAAATAATGCCATTTATAGATTTTATTTTGGGAAAAAATCTAGTTTTAGGAATTGTCATAACCTTGATAACTATTATTATCTTTCTCTGAGATGCTTTGAATAAATATTATGATACACATTTGTGCAATATTTCTGTGTAGACATATGCCAGATGTGTGATGACAAGCTGCCTTGTAATACAATAATACAAACTCCTGGAAGTGTTGGAACCAAAAAGTATTTAACATGCTGAATATGATTCTGGAAATAGGACTTCCAGATAATGGTGTGTGTGTGTGTGTGTTTAAACTTAATCTTAGCATCCTATCCAGCTTTAAAATTCTGTGCTTTGGTTTTGCTGATGCTCCCTCAAAGCAAAATGAATACTGTCCAGGAGATGCCAATGAAATTAATGAGTTTAACCTCAAAGATTTTATCCTTCTCAGCAGTCAACTGGAAGCTAAAGTACATTAGAGAGAAATTAATTACAAGATGCTTGCATTTCAATTATTCTGCATTTATCATTGCAATTATTCCATGCATCTATCACTTTCTAAATATAGGAAACTAAAAACAAAGACTCCCAAGTTTATAATCCCTTCAGAAATGTAAATAGCCTCTGGTTCATATAGAAACTTTTTAATGTGTTTATAATTTTAACTATGACTAAAGCCGTAGTTAAAATTATTTATAGAGATTTTCTAAAATAAGAAATTCAAGGAATATCTTTAGTTGTTTTGAGTAAGCCAAATGTATGGTTCAAATTTAGAGTGATAATTATATCTACAGAAGCTTAAATTTTCTGGACAGAAAAATCTAGGAGAGAAATCATGCAAGAACATCAAAGATCAGTTCAAGCATTTATGATGCAAATAATGCTGACAAATTTTAGCAAGCAATATTTGTAGAGCCAAATTAGATAATTCAAATCATAAATACAATCTAAGAGCAAATGTTTATTCCTAAGATAAAATGAGAAAAAGTCTATGTTTCCAATTTATTTGTAGTTATGGACTCTCACGTATGAAAAATTAGAAGTGTTATTTTAAATTCCAGTTTTATGTGAGGCCTGCGTACATATGTAACTTTGAATAAAAGGCAACATTCTTTTATTTGCAGGGGAGGGGGGCGGGGGGCGGGGAGACAGAGTCTCACTCGCTCACTTGGCCATCCAGGCTGGAGTGCAGTGGCACAATCTTGGCTTGCTGCAATCTCCACCTCCCAGGTTCAAGTGATTCTCTTGCCTCAGCCTCTCCAGTAGCTGGGATCATAGGCACAGGCCACCATGCCTGGCTAATTTTTGTATTTTTAGTAGAGACGGGATTTCACCATGTTGGCTAGACTTGTCTCGAACTCTTGACCTCAAGTAGTCCGCCTGCCTTGGCCTCCCCAAGTGCTGGGATTACAGGTGTGAGCCACTGCGTCCAGCCGAAAGGCAACATTCTTATAATGTGGAAGCCAAACTTATCTTTCCTAATATAGTTAGCTACATGATTTTTACTGAATATCCTATATCAGAAACCAGTAGCATTATTTCGCATGAAGACTGGCTGTTAGATATACTGCTACATGGATATTATAGATGAGTAATAGGGCAATGACTCTGAAAAAATTCTTAGAACTCATCTGGTTGAGAAGTCACCAACTGGTGGCTCTGGAGCAGCATTAAATCACAGCTGTACTTGGACTATTTAGTATTTTAATCATTTGGAAATTTTACATAGAATTCTTTATTATCAGCATGTCTTGAAAAATCAAGAGGAGCTTGGAAATACATTGGTCTTATCTAGCCATTAGTTGTTTTTTCATCAAGTTTCCACAGCTCCTATTATCCTTTTTATCTCAGTTTGCTAAATTTATTTACTACCCTCATAGCATCCAAAGACATTTGAGCTTTTGACCCTTGAGTTAATCCATCTTTCACAGGTGAAAACATTGAGTCATTATTGATCCCCCCAGTTATCCGACAATGAAGTGTATTGGTTAAAGTGTTGTCTCTGGAGTCAGTCTGCATGGGTTCAAATCCCAGCTTAGCCACTTGCCCACTCTGTGATTCAGAGCAAGTTATTGAACATTTCTGAGATTTAGTTTCCTCATGTTTAATGTGAGGAGAGAAATAATACCTGCCTCGTTGGGTTTTATGAGGCTAGACCAGTAAATATCTGTGATGTGTTTAGAAGAGTGCCTGGCAAATTTTACACTCAGTCTGTTTGCTATGTTATTAAACCACTCCTTAGAAGTTGAGATGCAGAGTAGCCTGCTCAAAGGATAGGTCCTTCTGTGGCTTGACACTAATCTAGCTTCTGCTTATAGAGCCCTATTCATTTAATTCTTCATTTCTTTCTAAGTGTTTGAGTGAAAGTCCCTGCAACTTCGGCTTTTGTAAACTTACCCTTCTCTTGGACAACATGGTCTTGAATATGAGGAATGTACTAAGGCGGATGGAAAAGTCAGTCCCAGCATATAAAAGATCAGAGACAGAAATGATAAAAAAAGAATTGTTCTATTCTTATGAACAACTTTACTTCTTTAAGAACTTGTGCAGATAGAAAAATCATTTAAGATTTCCATCCTCAGTTGTCTATTACAAGAAGGATGAAGAATTTATTTTTTTCCATTTATATTTGAAAAATGCTTAATTAACATTAACATTTTGAGAAGCTAGAAACAGATGACTGAGGGGAAATAGGGGTAAAGTGTGAAGACTTGCATTAATTCCCTTTCAAAATATTATTTAACTTAGGCAAATTTAATGGTCTCTTTTAGAATTGTGCTGATTGCATGGGGGAATAAAGATTCCCTTTTTCTGATTGTTCATATAATCAATTTTGTACTCATTAAAAAAACTCCTTGTGAATATAAGCAAGCATTTATAGCATGTTTTTCTTGTTGATAAGCTTATTTGCCACAAAGTTTAACATGTGTGTTCCCAAATGTCCTTTTTCCATAATTTGTATTTTAAGTTGACTTGACTCCCTGCACCAACTAGGAAGCTCTCTTTCTCTAAAAACATTCTTCCATTTGAAGTTTTTAATAAAGGATTAAGAGAGTTATTCACTTGCATTAGTCTATTTTCTGACAAAAAGGGCTTTAAAGTCACACATAAAAAGAAATATTGAGCATATGTCATAATCATTAATGACATTAATGAGGGTAATAATTTATTATCATCTAATCAAATTAAATATGTTTTATCTCCCTAAAAATCTACCTAAAGAAAGAACATTTTTATGGAGTGAATAATATTTCATTGGAGTTAAGTCTGTTCCTTCTTTGATTAGGTTTATTTCTTCATAAGGTCATCTTTGATACTTAAACTTTTGCTAAAATTTTGTGTAACAAATATTTTTTCATTGATATGACTGTCTTATGGTTTTTGTGATTAAGTATTATAAATTAATTTTCTCTTGCTGTAACTTTCAAATAAAGTGTGTAAACAGACATGTGTAAGACTTTGAGATTTGGAGAACAGTTGGAAGGATGGAAAGTGTACCGTAATTCCAAATATTGTACAGGCAATGTTTACAGTATTTGCAACAGCTAATTACTCCTGTCAGGTTGTAGAAAATGGTAATTTTTTTGAAGACAAGTCTTTGCCAGCCTTAGTTAGCATTCGTTTGCCTGCAGAAATACTGTCTAGTGACTTGGCTACCTGTTGTATTTATTTTACATAATGCAATAGCTAAGTTTTTATTAAGAAGAAAAATAGAAAATATGGGGAAAGTGAAGATAACAATTGTCAAAAAAAGGTATTATCTGATGAGGAAAAAACAACTAAAAGTGATTTTTAAAAAGGAAACGTATAAGAAGAAAAACCAGAAATTGAACAATTTGTTGGAAGAGCTGGTAGTAATTTTTAAAATGTTTCATCTTTCTTCAATTCCCTCAAGTAATAGTGTTATTAAATTCTCCAGATTAGAGTTTGCCAGGGTTTAATGTTTGTATGCAGTATACACCAAAATGATTGGCCCTTGTGAATGGGTTTATTAGTTCTGTGATTTCTTTTATCTCATTTGAATTCAGTATATAATTACTGAAATAACACATCCACAAAAACTGTAGTACAAGCTTGTTTTATGGTTTATGTGGCTATCTTTGCCTTTAAATGTAACCCTAAATAAGACTTCAAATAAACTGCCTAGTGCTTAGCTGCTCTGAACAGGAAAGACATAGTAGTTCTGGGTTCTGTGTCAGTGGCCCATTTGGAGACACCTGGAAAATATCTAGGTATCAATTAAAATTTTAATGTATTTTTTTGTTGCTGATAAAGCTCAAACATTCTAGGACCATTTTACAAAATAACAGCAAAATGCCAGATAAAGTGGAGAGGAGAGAAATGTATTGAATATTTGGCTGTTTAGATTCATTAATGCAGAGTGGCCACAGGCTGATTCTTCTCCAAGTTCCACAAACCCAAAAACCACACACGTTCCTCTCTGTAACTTAGCAATTGGAACATGTGATGGTTTTAGGAAAACAGCATTGCTGAAACCCAAAAGAACTGAGATAGCCATTTATGAATTAAGAGTTTGCAATTACTAAAATTGTAACAAATCCTTCAAGATGTCTTAAAATAGGTGATATTAATATGTAATATGATAAACATGGTAGCATTGTATAATTCCAAGCCAGCCTCAGCAAAAGCAATGGATGATACTCATTTCTAAATAGCAGGTGAGCATATTCTGGTTTTAGGTTTGGCTACTTCCTGTGAGGTTGCAGTTTGCATTACGGCCATATTTCATGTATTTTTCTCCCTGAAAGCTAATGAAAGTCCCCTGGATGTAATGCCATTAATCCCCGGGGAAGAAATAACTGGGGCAAAATTTAGTATAACAGATGTGATTTCTGTAAGTGCTAGTGATAAGATAGGAGGCAGTGCATTAGCAAAAAGGACTAGACAAGGAAAATTAAAAATGGTGAGTAAAGATTCTGCTTATCCTGAGGGAAATTTCATGATTAACCAATGCCTTCAATTGTTATTTTCAATGATATAAAGTAATAATATGTAACATTCAACCTTAAATTATTGACTATGAATTCCAACAATGAAAAGTGTACGATATCATTACAAGATCTAAGTTTCTTCTCCAGTATTGATAATATATTCACTCTTGGGGCGAGGGATTAAGAAGGAAAGTAAAATTATGATACCTTCATTTTACTAGGAATTTGTAGTAAATATTTAAAATGCTTATATTACATATCCCTAAAGGTAATTCTGTATGCCTGGATGAACATTTTATTTTATAAAAAAATTAGCATATGTTCTTTCTTCTCTCCAAATTAGTTAACATAACTCAGAAAATCCTAAACATTAAGTGAAAGCTCTAAATTTATATTAGTTGTTAAATAGTATAATTATAATGATTGAACACTGAAGATCTCTGGATGCTAATATTCCACACATTACAGTATGTGCCAACTCTAAAATTTGACTTTTAGACTTTTAGGAATTTTTATGATATATATTTTTCACACCGTATGACACTGTTGATAGTATTAGGATTTTCTAAAATGATGGGATAATTTTACCTATGATAAATGCTACCATTTATAAATGTGATTTTGGTATGCATAAAATGCACGATTTTGCATATTACTGCTGTAACTATTATCTTAAAATATGACCTTCTGGGAAATAACATGTTATGACCTTATAATTTATTATTACATTCACAGGTAACTCCTCAAGTATCTAGGCTTGACTGTTATACATTCTTCATAACTATGAATTTTGAATTATGGGTTAAGAATTATGAATTATAGACTCAAACACACTTTAAAACATTCTTTTCTCAAAGGGCATTTAGTGTGGCTGACACTCTGGCCTTTTAGAAGTCAATAATAAATAAAATTGTCATTGTTTCCTGAATTAGCTTTAAGTGAATCCATGTGTTAAGCTTCAAATTTGGTAAAATGCTATTTTACTAAATAGCATTTTTGAAAATCTTATTTATATAGCTTAAAGAAAAACCATATGACTTTAAGAAAACTAAGACCAATGTTAATATTTTAGTAGCTTAAACATATAGTGCTGGATACTGTCAGAATTCCATACATGGAATTCAAGTAAAGCCACTACTAATTAATTTTAAACATTGATGACTGTGTATCAAATCTTTGCTATTTTCATGGAATTTGCAACTAGATTGTTCAGTTAAGCAGTCTATATATGAATATCTTTATAATTTTAAAATCATGATTCACAGAGTAAAATTTTGGGTGTTTGGCTCTTCAAAAATCTGAATTTAAAGAGTGCTCTAGTAGTAGGGCAAATGCTCTGGGTGCAGATAGCTGTGCCTCACTGATATCCCCTCAATGCCTTAATGACAATCCACCACAAGCATCAGTTTGGGTAAAAATGAAGCATTTCCTTTCTTTCTTTCCTCCTTCCTTCCTTTCTTTCCTTCTTTCTTTCTTCTTTCATTTCTTTCTCCTTCCTTCCTTCCTTCCTTCCCCCTTCCCCCGGCCCCTCTCCTTCCCCCTTCCTCTCCCCCTCCCTCTCCCCTCCCCTCCCCTCCCTTCCCCTCCCCTCCCCTTACCTTTCCTTTCCCGAAACCTATAAATAGAATGTTGGGTCTTAACTTCCTTTCATATAAATACTTGCCTAAATCAGCTGATATATTTGGTAAGGTTAAAAGGGAAGCATGAAAGTGAGCCATTGCACATAGAAACAGATGTTTTCCACTAGCTAATTACTAATAATGTGATCTTAAGATCACATCTAGCAACAAATGCACATGCCTAGTTAAAACTATAAGAAATAGTTTAAATTTTAGTACTGGACTTTTCTTATTCCTGATGTATGACTATTATTTACTGAGATTTTATTTTGTTTCATTATGCTGACACAGTGTTACTAGGATAACGGCATTATTATTGCCATTTTAAGGATAAGGAAATGAGAACGGTAACCAGGCCTTGTAGATCCCAAAGTATTACAGTATTTTAAATATCAAGTATATTTACAATATTTTAATCACATCAAAAAAATAAAAACAAATGACCTTACTTCAAGTAAATAATTTTGGTGTTAAGAAGTGACACTTTTTCCTGAGAATGTATTATTAGAGAGGAATTTTAATTTTTTAAAAAACTTACATAGAATGAGAAGGAGAAAGCCTATTAATGTATACCATATTTCCCCCATATGATTATAAGTGCTGTTGTCATCCATATACTGTATGTTTAAGATTAATTGTTAGTGTTTTCAATTTAACGCTAAAGCATAAACTAGAATGAATCTTAGTGGGAGTTACTTGGAATATAAATATTAATTTTTATTATAAAACATTTCTATTCATATATAATTCAGCTACTCTTAATTTTAAATATAAATAATTTAAATATTTATTCAATCAATCAATAAATATGTATTAAGGATACCAACCAGACAGACACAGTCTCAGCTCTTAAGGAACGTCCTGTCTAGTTATTACTATACACATATACAAGATGACTTACAGGTAAAAAGATGTCAGACAGAAATGTGAACTGCTGCCTTGTGAAGGACTCCCTACGGGAGCTGTGTCTTGGTGGGATAGATGGAGCCTTCTTTCTAAGTATTGAAACTGAACCGTATTAGTCAACAAAGAGATGATCAGGCTGTGATTAATAGACTCATTTAAACTAAACTCGTAAGACCAAAGCACAGAAGTCAAAGCAGTATTTGGTTGATTTCTGAAAGGTGACACTAGGCCACACTTTCATAGAAAGTGCCTGGGACTTGAAATTATTACTAGAAGGTTTTGCTAAATATATAGTCGCAGCAAAAAGGATTGCTAGATTGTGTGAATGGATGGATAGTTTACTTTTCTTATAGGTAATCAGCTCTAGTCTATTCCTAGAATGGCTTTTTTGACCAAAATATTTTGTTTTCCATATATTGTTAGTCTTTATGGTCAATGATGAATAAACAGTGCTAAATACTTTCTTTTTATGGATGTACCAAAACCAACATTTCAATTCATTAAGTAAGTTAACAGTTACATTTATGTATTGTCTTTCTCTGGTTATATCCTAGTCAACTTGATTAGACCTGGGTATTTATCTTCTGCAAAATATTTACAAACTGTTATGTATTTTTAGCATATGGCCATGTTTTCTTTTTATTGATGGTTTTAACTGGTTTACAGGTATGGCTCTTACTGATTTTTTTTCAAAATTATAAATATTTTGTACACACCCATAATGCATTGAAAAAACTAGGGCTCGTGTGGCTATATGTTAATTTTAAATGTTTAATCAGCAAATAAATACTTCAAACATTTTATTTTGAAACACATCTTATAAATCATCTTTTTAAGTTTTGTTACTAGTATTAGTATTATTTTGATCCACATATCTCTTGACTTTTTTCTTTTAAGTCCTTGATAAAATATTCATTAATTACTTAATGGGTAGCCTTTATAGTTCCCTTCAGAAAATATTCAGCAAGATAAATTTATGTGTAAATTAATGGGTAAAATTATATGATTGGATTCTTTATAAATAATCTACGTACTTTTTTTTTTGTTTCTAGACATTATTAGTCTATACCCAACTTTAACCTTTAGGTGGCAGCATTTGAGAACAGTTATACATACTTGCCACCATTTAGAAAAACAAGATGAATAGTGTATATGTTCAAAATAAAGAATTTAGGATTTATTTTTTTATTTAGACTCAGAACAATCGCTTATCAAGCAATGCACTGTCTCATAATTTGTAACATTAAGAAGTATTTTCATATTCACATAAGGCTACTTTATGCTTATAAAAAGTCCATCATTTGCACGGCCATTTGTTCACCGTTATACTTTCATTGAAGGCAGGGGTTCTTCCAAATGGATATTCCTAAAGGACCTTTGTTCTCAGCACATCTCCAATTTTAATGGATCTGGGCTAATTAGATATATCTGAAAATCTTTTCTAAAGTATTGAAAACAAAGACATTATCTTTCTTCTTGCAATTTATTGGTTTAAAAATATTTACATTTATGTATAGTGAGAGATGAAAGGGCAAGTACAATATAAAACCAATTTATATCAAGGACTTTTGTTAATAGTCCATCTTAGTTGCTAACTAGAATAATCATCACAAAAGATACATTTTGCTGAATAACTGACCGATTAGTCTGATCTATCACTCCTATCTTGGTTTCTTTTTTTAAAAAATGAGGTCAACCAATTTTGCTTCACTAGCCAAGTACCTAATCAAGATCAGGCCATATATGAATAACTTCGTTAAGATATATAATCAAGGTCAGAATCTATTATGTTTAATGGAATATGAGTGCTTAACTTTTACAGAGAATCATGTCAGCTTTTCTACAACTATAATTCCTGTTGCTGTATGATTAACTTTTTCATTATATTAAACTTAAAATTACTTTCTTTTATTTTTCTGTATTTGGATTTTAATATAGTTAAAGAAATCTTTTGGGATAACTTTTTAAAATACTTCTTTTTCTTTTTATTGAAAAATGTTCCAATATTCTTATCCTGATTTCAGTTCAGAGGATTTTATTTTGTGTTTACTTCATTATTATAAGAAAGACATAAAATTTCAAATAACTTATTTACAACCATGTTTATATATAGCTGATCCTAAAGACTAATGTGTATTTGTTCATTTTGGCCCTGTAAAATATAAAATAGTTTTGCTAAGGAAAGTATTTGCAATGATTTTTACTGATGGCAAAATTGTAAAAAAAAATAATAATAATACCTAGTTATCATTTAAATAATTTATATTTTAGACAGGATCCAAAGTATACGAAATGCTTTGTGTTTTAGACATTTGTGTTTGTGCTATTTACATTAAGAAAACTTGATCAGTATCTATAAACATCCTTTCCCTATAGAGAAATGGATAATCTGTTAATTTATGTTGTAAAAGGCATGTAGTTCCATGAAGACAGTATCCAAAAGTATGGGTACTCTGTGACTATTTCAGTTTTTGTCACATTTTTCTATTTGCCTGAATCCCTCAAAATGGCGTGTCTGTCCATTTTCACACTGCTGATAAAAACATACCTGAGACTGGGCAATTTGCAAAAGAAAGAGGTTTAACTGGACTTACAGTTCCATGTGGCTGGGGAAGCCTCACAATCATGGTGGAAGGCAAGGAGGAGCAAGTCGTGCCTTACATGGATGGCAGCAGGCAAAGAAAGAGCTTGTGCAGGGAAACTCCCATTTTTAAAACCATCATATCTCGTGAGACTTACTCACTATCAGGAGAACAGCACAGGAAAGAACTGTGCCCATGATTCAAGCATCTCCCACCGGCTCTCTTTCACAATGCGTGGGAATTATGGAAGCTACAAGATGAGATTTGGGTGGGGACACAGAGCCAAACCATATCATGGCATAAGCAAGATAAATGATTTATTGACCAATTAACTGAAATTTTTAGAGGCTTGAATGTCTGGAAATAGGTGCTCCAATAATGTCAGACGTCTGATTCTCCATTTCTCTTTTCTGCTTTACTTTTTGTTGCTTTTTTTTTTTTAAAGAGTCTCACTCTATCGCCCAGGCTGGAGTGCAATGGCAGGATCTCGGCTCACTGCAAGCTCCGCCTCCCAGGTTCACACCATTCTGCTGTGTCAGCCTCCCCAGTAGCTGGGACTGCAGGTGCCCACCACCACGCCCGGCTAATTTTTTGTATTTTTAGTAGAGACGGGGTTTCACTGTGTTAGCCAGGATGGTCTCGATCTCCTGACCTCGTGATCCGCCCACCTCGGCCTCCCAAAGTGCTGGGATTACAGGCGTGAGCCACCGCGCCCAGCCTACTTTTTGTTGCTTTTTATTCTCAGTAAATGTTTTCCCCCAACTGGTAGCAAAAAAGGTTCCCACCACTCCTGACCAGCATGCCTGATAGAAAAAAAGCACGTGTGTGCGCATCTTTCTAGTGGTCTTGGGGAAAGTTTCAGGGAGAACTTTCTTTGTTGCAACGTGAGTCACACCCCCATACCTGAGCTTATCATTTTAGGAAGTGCACTCTGCTCTGTGATTTTTCAGATCAAATTGCTTAGATCCCAGTTCCAACCAAGGATAGCAGAGTTAGCATAAGCCTCATGCCTTGACAGACATTTTAGCTAATGCCTCATCCAAGTCATTTGGCAGCATCAGTTGATCTTTATGTTCAAAAAGATTCTGAACAAATGAATCAAAGCAGATATGAGGCTTTCACTCTTTCCACTAACACTTTAACCCAGACCAGTTGCATCAAAATGTGTCTATATGGAAGCCAAATAAATTGTGAGACATAAACCAATTTTAATAAAATAGAATTTTGTGTGTCATGACACCTTGATAATAATAGCGAGATATGGTCAGATTGCTTGCGAATTGTTTAAAGTGGAGAGATTACTGAATCAGGAGACAATCCTGACTTCTGACTTCGGATAAGGCAGCCACTGCCTGGGATAAGGGGAGTGTACTGAAGAGAACTGGCTGATGGCTTATGGTCAGTCAGCTGGGCAAGGGTGAATCAGAATTACAGTCTGCCTCCATCTGCTAGTAATTCCTGCAGTTAAAGCCAGGCATGACAAGTTGCAGTGTTACAGATGGCCTATGGTATCAGTTTCAAATAAATAGCTTCCTTCCTTTCCTATACAACTATATGCTACTGTCACTTTAATAAACGAAATAACATGCAAGTCAAATTTGTTTCTTAAGTGTAAAAACTCTTAGACTGACAAAACTTCTTTGCAATAAGTTTAAAAATTACCTTTTTTGCCATCCCACCCTCCAAAATATCCCTCTCCATTCCATCTAGCAACACTCCTATTCAAGCTTGCTGGATATGCTGTGAATCCTGAGGGACTCCTGAAGCTAATTCATACTACAGCATAAATAACTTCTGGGTCAATGCTCCCCAAGGGGTTTGTACTTTATAAGGAAGTCATTTATAGAAGGTGCCAGAGGGAATTTAGTAATTGAACTTTGCAATTCAAATGAAAGGTGGGGCTTTTTTCCACAGAGCATCTCCAGGAAAAAAGCCAACAGAGCTATTGTCCCCCAAAACAAATTAATATAGTTCATTCACGAATTCATTCTACAAATATTGGCTGCCTATCATATTCTAGTCATTGTTGATGTTTTTCTTTTTCTCATATAAATATATTTCTTACTTTAAAAAAGAGATCAAGGAATATAAAGGAATATAAAGCTAATAAAAAATTCAGCCCTATTTGTATAAATTTTACAAGTCATTAAAAAGTCGGTGAGAAAAATATTATTTTTTATGTTTTTTTAAGTGGTCATTTGTTGGTTGGAAACTATGATTAGAAACAGTTTTCCCTCTTTGCCAGGTAAGTACCATGCTCTAGGAGGGCTAATAGGATGGTTATATTGCCTAGTGAAGAGATCTGGGGCAAGCAGCTTAACCCAGGTATACCCCTAGGTTTTAAACTACCATTCCTTATAAAGTTTTTTTTTCTTCAAATAACTACTATACATTGGCTATTTTACATATTTAGCATCAAATCCACAGTTATGTGACTGATAAAATACAAATCTTGCCTCCTTCTCATATTTTCCATGTGTTGCAGAGTGATCTCTCTCAAATGCCAACCTATTTATTAAGTCTTGCATCTGATTTTCCACCTTCAATATATGCCTTTTTTCCACATTTAGTACAATGCTGGCACGTAGTAGATGCCCAGTTTGTAGATATTTAGTAGCTGAACTATATTCAATTCAGTATATATTCCCTGAATATACATTGGCATGCAAGGCAGTATACTCAGGAGTACACGGATGACTAAGACACAGTCTTTCTCTTCATGTAGTTTTGCATTTAGTAAGTGTGGATATTTGGGGATAAGTCATGACAAAAATCCTAATAAAAGCCAACCTATTCAAGCCAAAGAGAGTCAGTCGGGAACAAGTGGCTATGGGAATTTAGTCTCTGACACCAGAAATCATAGTCTCTCAAAAATTACAGTTCACTGTGGAACACTTTAGTGTTTTGGAAGGTAGCTCTGTCTTTCAATAGCTAGCTTTTAATCAGCTTTTTGAAATAAATGAATAAAACATCCTTTGTTTCATTTATGTGTGTGCTTCAGTTTAAAGTAGTAAAAACAATGATCATATTCATCTGTTCCGTACAAGAGTTGACGAAATATTGGATACATATTTAAGTATTACCATAATTATAGTTTTTATTTCATTAGGCAAGTTACATCGAGATTTTTATGTACACAGGTCTGTGACTATAATAATCCATTCCTAATTGCTTACGTGAAATCTATGAATCCTTCTTTGTATTGTATTTTGTTCTCCTAGGTGTTGATAAACTAGATCCGTTAGCAAGCTTTTATGTTCTCTTAAAGGTTATTTGACTTTGATTTAGAAATGTTACATTCCCATTCATTTCATGAATATTCTCTAATGCTTTTTCTAAACCTGGGACATAATATGGATCTTATTTCTACAGAAAATTATGGAGATTATCAGTAATTGCTCTGTTACAACCACAAGGAAAAATATATTTAGATTGTAGAGTCCCAAGGTATTTCAAAAACATACTTTGAAGTAGTGATTCAATATTGGTAATGTATGTAGTTTGCATACAAATAATAAGTATTATACTTTCATGTATAACATTTAAACCACAGGATACTGAAGTTCTCATTTCCTGTTGGGAATTTTCCATGTGAATATAGGACTGTTCCTCTATCTGAAGAGCTAGAGATTTCCCTTTTATCATATTGAGCATACAATGAAATGATCATGTTTTGATTTTTTTAATTATCATCTCAAAGGTTTTAAAAGAATTATATGCTTCCTTTACATTGCATTATCTGATTCTATCCTGTGATAATGTCCTATATAATTATCTCTCTAAATTGAAGGTGACTGAATGGGATGATTTTCTTTTTTGTAGTGGCTCCTAGACTCCTCCCTTACCTCCTGGCATGCAAGTCCTCAATCATAACTGATACCAATTATTTCAGGGTATTCTCTGTGGCAGTACAGATTTCCTCCTCTTCCCTACTTTTATTATAAACAGTTTATACAACACCTAAAAAGCCCTTCTGAAATAATGTGATATGAAAGAGTCCCTTAATGGTTATTTCCCTGGAAGACCAACTAGGTAAGCGCACAGTCTCATTTACTACCACTTCTATTACTAGTTTTTTTTTTGTTTTGTTTTGTGTTTTGAGACGGAGTCTTGGTCTGTTGCCCAGGCTGGAGTGCAGTGGTGCGATCTCTGCTTACTGCAAGCTCTGCTTCCTGGGTTCACGCCATTCTCCTGCCTCAGCCTCCGGAGTAGCTGGGACTACAGGTGCCCACCACAATTACCAGCTATTTTTTTTTGTATTTTTAGTAGAGACGGGGTTTCACTGTGTTAGCCAAGATGGTCTAGCTAAAGGATTGTAAATACACCAATCAGCACCCTATCTCAAGGTTTGTAAAGGCACCAATCAGTGCTCTGTGTCTAATCTGGTGAGGACTTGGAGAACTTTTGTCTAGCTAGAGGATTGCAAATGCACCAATCAGCACCCTGTCAAAACGGACCAATCAGTTCTCTGTAAAATGGACCAATCAGCTCTCTGTAAAATGGGCCAATCAGCAGGATGTGGGTGGGGTCAGATAAGAGAATAAAAGCAGGCCGCAGCGCCAGCCTCGGCAATCAGGTTGGGTCTCCTTCCCTGTTGTAGGAGTTATGTTCATTCGCTCTTTGCAATAAATTTTGCTGCTTCTCGCTGTTTGGGTCTGTACTGCCTTTATGAGCTGTAACACTCACCACGAAGGTCTGCAGCTTCACTCCTGAGGCCAGCGAGACCACGAACTCACTGGGAGGAATGAACAACTCCAGAGGCACTGCCTTAAAAGCTGTAACACTCACCACAAAGGTCTGCAGCTTCACTCCTGAAGCCAGCGAGACCACGAACCCACCAGAAGGAAGAAACTCTGAACGTGTTTGAACATGAGAAGGAACAAACTCCGGACACGCCACGTTTATAGAACTGTAACACTCACCGCCAGGGTCCGCGGCTTCATTCTTGAAGTCGGTGAGACAAAGAACCCACCAATTCCGGACCCAGAAATAACTGAGGCAAGATAGTTACAACTGTATGTATCTCATCAATTTAATTAAAATTAGAATTAATAAGGCTTGAACTTAATAATTTAGGGGTACTCCCAAGGTTGCTGTCCTGTCAATGGATATTTGTTTGATGTTGTAAACAAGAAAGCAGAATTAAAAGATATTTTAAAAAAAGATGATTTGACTAGAATTCAAAGTGCTTTGTTCGGCACTAAATGTGAGACCTGAGCTGCTTCTCTCTCTTGCGAATGAGATCATGGCTTTGGTTTCCATGATTTCCAAGGTTCATTTAATTTTAAAATCGACTTACTTTTAGATTCAATATAGGCTTTAATATATACTCTTTCACTTCCTTAGTAGGTACTTTATGAGCACTTCCTTCACGTAAGGCACAGTGCCAGGCACGGGGATGTGTCAGCAGAGTGAAGAGCTCCTTTGCTCATGGGCTCAGGGTTTGGGGGAGACAAACATTACATAATTACACAAATAAATAGAAACTGTGATAAGCGCTGCAAAGACATCATGGAGGGTGTCAGGAGATAAAATAATAGATTGACCTAAATTGGATTGAGAGTGAGAACATGTCTCTCTGAGAGAGTAAGAGCTTTAGGCTGAAACCTGAGGAGTGAGAAAAAATTAGTTGAAAAATAAAGCTTAACTTAGTATTTCAGGCAGAGGAAAAAGTTAACCGAAAACCCCTGAGACATGAAATCACCCAGGGGTTTAGGACATGGTCTGAGATGAGGTTGGAGACAGTGGGCAGAAACTACATCATGGGAAGCCTGAGGTCAGAGTAGGGGCTTTTATCCTAGATACAATGAAAATCTGACAGTGAAAGAGAGAAAAACAGGTAGGTGTGGGGAGGAGTTGTGCGCAATACACAAAACATAAGATGCTGAATGGGTGAGAGGTTTGGCTTTCTTCATTTTTGTGTTTTGTAAAAATTTGGCCTTTTTGGAAAGGCCAGATTCTTGGGAGATAATTTCAGACAACAGTACATGTGGAATTTGAGCATCTTGAAAATGTTTTTTAAAAGGCTTCGTATACCTCCTAGAAGTACTCATACATCAGTTTGAAGATCACTAATATAAAACCCAGTACCTAATCTTAGGAAGTTGGTAATATAGGTAGAGAGATAAGTCACAAGCATATGAAAAGTTAATCATAAAATATTTAAATAACAGTTCAATACAATAATAAACTATAATAAGCAAAGTGTATGAAATTGTCATGTTTAATTAATTAATTGTGCAGAAAATGATTGGTCAGAGGTCCCCAGTGGTCAGGGCATTTTTTGGCGATCTTATAAAACTGGGAGAATTTGAATGGTCTGAAGGAAGGATTTGTGATATTTCAAGACTAACAGTAATATTTATTGAGGGATAAAATTGAAAGATGTTTTTGAGTGCCTACAATTTGGCGAAATTATTAGAAGATAGTATGATTACAAAGAGTATGGAATGCGACCTTCTCCAGGTTAATTTTTTTAATTAAATATTTTAAATAATAAATATTAATTGAGCATATGTATTTATGGGGTACAATGTGATGTTTTAACATATGTTTACATTTGTGGAATGATTAAGTCAAACTAATTGATGAAAATCCATCACCACACATACTTGTTTCTTTGTGGTGAAAACATTTAAAATCCTTTTAGTAGTTTTGAAATAGACAGTATATATTTATCACATGCTCAGTAAAATGGCGAGGCACAGAAGGACAAATGCTGCTTGATCTCACTTGTATGTAAATTCTTAAAGTGTTGAACTCATGGAAGTAGAGTACAATGGTGGCTACCAGAAGCCAGGAGTAGGGGATTGGATACAGAAAGGGGAGATATTGATCAAAGATACAAAATTTCAGTTAGCCTTCAGAAATTGTACTACACTTTATGAGTCCTGGGTATCCACTGTAGACTTTGGAGTAGGGAAATACTAGGATAAAATTGACATGTTAAACGTATCCAGGGAAAACCTGACAAAGGGATTTGAAAGAGGAAATGGTCAAATTTAGAGGCTTAGAGTCAAAATCCTAGACTAAGGCAATAAATAGCTTATGTAATGGATATGAAAATGGAAAGAAGGAAGGAATATTTTTGAAACATCCAGTGAAAATAAAACAACACAAAACAAAACGACAAGATTGGGTAATTATTTGGATATAGACCCTCAAGGAAAAGTGAAGAGTCCTAGAAAACAATTTTGTGCCCTATAAACGTTAGGAATGGTTTTTGTGATTATTTAATCAATTTGCTTGTTACAGTAATAGTAGTGTTAGCAGTGGAAATCTCAGAACCAGGAGCTGAAAGTACCTGTATCTCCACTGTTGTCAAATTCTGGTATTTAGACTTGCTTGTACTTGCAAGCTGGTGTTTACCTTGCTGGACATTATTTAGTCACTCTTATTAACCGATATTTTACCTAAAGTACAGTACTCATTACCAAACCTAAAGTATGGTACTCATTACTTAGTGACCAAACTTCTTTAATGTAATTCTTCATATGTCTCTCTTCTAACAGGTGCAACTTGGGCAATAATGACCCCCATTAATGCTGTAACTTTTCCCTATCCAGAAAGTAAAAGTAGAAAATTAGCAGAAATATGGACTGTCTCACATATACTTCTTTTTATTCACTAACAGCTTTCCAATATCATAGATACACCTAAGCACAGTTCATTCCCAAACAATGAAGTATAATACATAACCTCCAACCAGAATATTGTCTTGTTTACTTTTTAGGCAATGTTTCAAAGTGCTGTTTAAATACATATTTTAGCAAAATGAACCCAGATTCAGAAAACTAAAGAGCAAAAATAATTAGATTAAGAAATCATCCTTAACCATAACATTCAAATAGAACCATTGTTCATATTTTACCACATATCCTCTCAGCTTATTTTCTCTGTGTATACATAAAATATCACTTTTGTTATGGAAATGAGATCTTATTTTATGTCTAAAAATATAATTGCTTTATATGTACTGTTCTGTGACCTGCTTTTTCAATTCATTATTTCTGTGAATGTCTCCTGAATGAATAATTGTAGAATAACATCATCCCTATAACTTCAGTGAAAGTTCTAGTAACCTTCTGGTTTTGTAAGTCTGGGTGGTTTGCAATATTTTATATTATAAATACAATTCTCTAATAATATTTGCATACTCACCTAAAAAGATATAGTAATATTTTATAACTCTGTTGTAAATATATATATATATACACACACACACACATACATATATGTGGGTATTTACGCAATTCTTTATCACCTTAGAGTAGGTTTCTAAAAGCGATATTGTTAGTTCAAAGTGGTGCAGCTTTAAGATTTAAAAATATTTTCAAATTGCCTTATATAGTTCCATTTTTTCTCCCCCCAACAGGATATGTAAACACCCATCCCCTCGCTCTTTCAACAATAAAAAAAAAAATGGGCTTAACCACTGATACGTATCCTTGCAGTCTATTAGCTAGTACATGATATCTTTTGAGTTTTGGCTTGCATTTGAGGGGGAATTACTTGTAGGTAAACATTATTTTATGTGTATTGGTTTTTTATGTTGTTACTTTTTGAACTGCCTGTTCACATTCTTAGCACATTTTCCACCAGAGAGGTCAAACTAATTTCTTAAGTACTATTTTCCGGTTAGCAGACAACATAACGAGTTTCAACAGCTTATTAAAATAGTGGAGTTTCTTACATCTGCTATTATAATGGAAAAAAATTTCCGTGCCGTGATAAAAAATCAAGATGCTAAATGTCTAGTGTTGTCTAACTTTAATATTTCAAATTTGACTTAACTCTTTAATATCTGTTTTACTTAAAATGAGTGATAACATTTATCAACATTGTCTTATGTAATTTATTTTTTTATGAGGATTATATTAAACACCTAAAATATATTAAAGGGAAGTGTATACAACAAAATATTTCTTGTGAAAGCCAAAAGTTAAGTGGCTGCCCTATATTGCCACTAAAGGTGAACCTTATTTTCAACTGTATCAGATATGTGGCACAATGTGGAAAATTTCCAAGTTCGTTATGAACAATCATGAAACCCAAAATCCCCACTCACACACTTGATGGCTGACAAGAGCTGAGTTTTCACCCTTCTCATATTGGCGCTCCTTTCCAAGTATTGTGCTTACTGCCAAAGTAATGCTTTTTCATTTTAGTACAAAATCTTAGTTACTTAAAGAGTATAAAAACCTATTCCTCTCATAGCTAGAGGCTTATGTGAAAAGTAAAGGATGAGGGACAATTTGAGATTGACAATGGGAGATCAGATTGCAGTGGAGCCCATGGAACAATCAAGTTAGAACAGAGTCCTCAAGAGAGGGTAGGAAGAAAATGTTTATGCACAGCACTGATAATCACCATTCCCAAATATCTACAGAAGATCCATGACAACAGTGACTTATTAAGGCAGTTCAATAAATGTTTTCTTATATTTATAATAAGAGATACGGTAATAGTATTAAATAATTTGTTTCATAATGGACGGTTGAATTCATTCTTGTATTTTTCCCATATAATTGTGGAAGAGATAGACATCACAAGTGTCTGTGCATTTGATCATATAGACTTGAATTGTCCTATAGGATAAAATTGATATTGTGGTCACATTCATTTATTCAATTTATGTTTATTTATCACCAGCATTTTCAGTTCCTTTTTTGGGTAATAGATACACACACACACACCCACACACACATTAAAAAAACTCCTGCCCTCCAGCTACCTTTTAATGAAAGAGATTGGTAACAAATATATAATTATGGAATATAATGAGAGATAATAAATGCAATGAATAAAAATTATGGCACAATAAGGAGATAGGGAAATGGAGGCTTATTATATAGGGTGGTCATTGAAGAAGACTACGAGGAAATGACATTTAAGTATGGTCCTGGGAGACCTATGCAGCAATCTGGAGTTAAGAGTATTAAGGGCAGAGGGAAAGACAAATGGGGTGGTCCTGAGACAGGAATGTGCTTGGTCCTCAGCATGTTCAAGGGTTATTTAGAAACTTATGTCACTTCTTTACTTTTCTATTTTGATTTTTTTCAAAGTTAACACTCAAATCCATTAATTGACTCAGATGGCTAGAAAGTGGGAAACATAAAAGTTATGTTCACTGATGTATTTGCTTTCAGACATACTTGTTTTTTGTCATGTTAGAAAGAACTTAAAGACAAAGGCTGTAAGAGGAAAGACAGGATCAATCAAGATAGGTAGAACAGTGACACAAAAGTATAAATTGTTTATGTAGAAATTTTAAGAATAACATTTCAGTGGTGTTACTAATAATTTGTAACAATGACTAAACAAATTCACACTGGTTTACATCTCCAAATATTGAAATTCAGACTTCATTTAATTTAGCATTTTGTTTGCCGTGATTCAAGTTATGACTGAAAAAAACAAGGTAGCATCTTAGAACAATATTGCTTCCAAAAGTTGTGTCCATATTTGGTTCCTGAATTTTGTTGATGGCTGATCAACCTGAGACTATGAGCTTGTACAGTGGCACCTAATGAAATTGGTAATATGTCCACATTTTAGATTATATTTCCTTTGTTGCTCCAGTCTGACATTAAAATAAATATTCCTTTTTTTTCTTTTCTCTTTAATTTTTTTTTGAGACGGCTTCTCGCTCTGTCCCCCGGGCTGGAGTGCAGTGGTGCAATCTCAGCTCACTGCAAGCTCCGCCTCCTGGGTTCACACCATTCTCCTGTGTCAGCCTCCTGAGTATCTGGGACTACAGGTGCCCGCCACCACGCCTGGCTAATTTTTTGTATTTTTAGTAGAGACGGGGTTTCACCGTGTTAGCCAGGATGTTCTCGATCTCCTGACCTCGTGATCCACCTGCCTCGGCCTCCCAAAGTGCTGGGATTACAGGCGTGAGCCACCATGCCTGGCCTAAGTAAATATTCTTAAACGAGCAATAGTGACCACAGAGAATGGGTTTGTTGATAACATTTGCAAGATTAACCAAAAATTGTGAAGTACAACTTTCATATTCCTTTGTAACTACATATATATTTTACATCTGTCATTATATAGGTATATAAAAAGTAGTAAGTACTGTTGTAAAACTCTATACATGACCAACAATTAATTTTGAATTTCAAAATATTTCAAATGATTTCTCAAAAGTATATGCAAATAATAAAATGTCAGTATTTTCTGTACATTGTATGATTACCCGATGAAGGTATTTTCTACTTGAAATACCTTTTAATAAAGTACCAAGAAAACCACAAAGCACTTAATGCATCAAAGATGTTATCTTATCTGTTCTTCACTTTGAAAGCCATACTTCATCTTGAGCTAAAGAATTTGAGAATTGAAATCTTGGCAGAGGTTAACTTACAGGTAAGTACAATCACTTGAGAATTTTACTCATGATGTTCAATTTAAATCCTTCAAATACTGTTGCCCTAACAAAATAGAACATTTTATGCTTCTTTCCACAGGTAAGAGCAATCCATCTGAGGGACTACAACGTGACTGAAGACCTCTGTCCCAAACTTTTTTAAAGGAACTTTGTTATACCACAGTTTAGCAATCTTTAGAAAGATGTTACACTTATTTTGATATCTAGATAAATCAAGAGAGAGTATTTCCTTATAGCTGCAGTGAAATCTGTAATGAATTTGTGGTTATTTGTTTATTTTACTTAATTAAACACATATGCCAATTGTTGCAAGGGATATAAATTTGTGTACACTATTCTTGATCTTAGAGGTTAACAGGTACAAGACATTAATAAAATCTGTGATGCAGGGTGGATAGTTGTAAACTCAAAAAACAAATACATAAAAGGAAGAGGCAGAGAGAGAGAAAGATTTTTAAAAATGCACCAAGAATTAATGAAAGAAAATGCCTAGTATTGAATCTCAAAGATGACCTCATAGAACAAGTAGCATCATAAATGCCATAAATGGATCTTAAAGGAGAGTTATGACAATCATAGAGGGAGGTGGAAAGTTTAGCAGGTGAAAGAAAGATAGTATAAGCTAACTTGAGGATGGAAATGCATGGGGCAGCTTTTTGGAATAGCAAATGAACTAAATGTAGGAATAGTGTATTAGTTCGTTTCCATGCTGTTGATAAGGATGTACCTGAGACTGGGAAGAAAAAGAAGTTTAGTGGACTTACAGTTCCACATGTCTTGGGAGGCCTCATAATTGTGGCGGAGGACAAGGAGGAGCAAGTCATGTCTTACATGGATGGCAGCAGGCAAAGAGAGAATTTGTGCAGGGAAACTCCTGTTTTTAAAATTATCAGATCTTGTGAGACTTACTCACTATTACAAGAACAGCACGGGAAAGACCAGTCTCCATGATTCAGTTATCTTTCACTAGGTCCCTCCCGCAACACGTGGGAATTATGGGAGCTACGAGATGAGATTTGGGTGGGGACACAGAGCCAAACCATATCAAATAGGGAACAGTAAAATTAGAAATCCAACATTATTTTATCATAATACTGGGAAAGCAGTATGTATATTTGAGGACCTTGATTTAAACTTAAGACTAATGTAACAATGCTGGTCTGGAATGAATTTTATTAAGGAAATTATAAGAAAAGGCTAGACAAGAATTAACTAGGTAAATTTAAAAATGAAAAGTATGTGAGACATTATGATGGTAGATTATGTATGATCAAACAACTTAATGAATGTCTGAGTCAGAAGGAAGGAGTCAGATGACTTCAAGCTGGTGACTAAGAGATTGGTAGTGCCATTAGTGAAAATAGAGAGTTCAGGTTTAGTTAATACTCATGAGGAAAACAAAACACTTATGAGTGTCTTGAATTTAACCCACCTTCATAATAGCTCTATGAAGTTGTTCAACCGGCTGCTGAAAAGCTGTTTCTGGAGTGGAGGAAGAGGAGAGGGAGATGCTGAAGGGAAAGGAATTAGAGAAGTGGTCATAGAATAGTCAGGAAAGTGAGGAATGAAGATGACAGAGCCAAGATCAATCTTCCAGCTGGTAGTTACTGCAGAAGGGTGGAGGAGCCAAAGAGTGGAGACCAAGAAGATATGGGTGATCTGCTAGAGCAGCACTGTCCAGGAATATGTCCCTGCACTGATGAAAATGTTCTGTCCATGCTGTCCAGTCTGGTTTCCAGCAATCACATGTGACTATTGAGGAACTATATTTTTTATTTTATGGAATTTTAGTTAGTTTAAATTTAAATACCCTCCTGCAGCTAGTGGCTACAGAATTGATAAATGCAGCTACAGAGAATTTTAAAACACCTTTGTCTCACTGAAATCAATTTTCCACTCAGCCATCAAGTGTCATCTCTAAACTATAGTTTGGAACATCTCCTTCTGCTTAAAACTCTCCAGTGGCTTTTCATTGTTGAGGAGTAGGATCCAAACTACTGAAGCATAGCAATAACAAAGCACCTCCAGCCTCACTCCGTCCATCTGAAGCCCTAGTAACAGCAGCCTCTGAGTTTCCCCAACAGGCTGAACCTTTTCCTGGTCAAGGCGTTTGTGTTCTTGTTCTTGCTTTTCATCTTTCAGGCCTCCAGTTAAGTGTCACTCCTCAGAGAGGTCTTCCTTGAGCCCCTTATGTAAATTAGCCAGCTCACTGCTATTAGTCTCCAACTCAACACTCAATTTATTTCCTTTATGGTATAGATCATAATTTCTATTTATTTATTTATTTTCCTCGGCCTCCACCACTGGATTGTAAACTCCCTAAGAGCAGGGATCATGTGTGTCTTAACATTTCTCTTACCTCTCAGAGGGCCTGGGTTGTGCAATAAATATTGGCTGGGTGTTGATAAATACCAATACGAACATGTAACTACTAAGCAGAAGTTTCCATAAGCAAGTTTGTTGTTGTCAGTATATTTCAGCAAAAAAACACTTGGAGAAACTTATATAGACAAATTGGCAAAACATATACCTCAAAAAGTTTATTAAGACAGAAGAAACTGAAATAGTATCAGTCGAAAGATGCAATTTGGATAGTACTTAATGGGGAAGAAAGTTACATAATTTTTGTACTTTATAAAGCCTCAAGTAGAGTCCCCAGCCTCTCAAGTTCCACCTGACTTCTATCTACACCAGAGGAATAATTTATTTCTTAGCTGCTTCTCTAATGCCTGCCTTCGTTTTATTCTTTGGACCTCTATGACCCGTGAAAACATTGGAAAATTTTTGCTCAGGGTATTTTCTGGTATTTCAGTAACAATATGAAATTAACATCATTGTCATTACTATATAGAAAACAAAATCAGACAAAACTCTCAGATTGGCAGTTTATTAGAGAAAGAGAAAGGATCTGTTATTGCTTGGAAATGCAGGAAAAATAAAGACTATTACCCAGAAAATAGTTGTTTATTTTCATAGAGTTTGTGAAATAAAGCAGCTGGCCTATCAAATTGCTTTCATTACCTAAGTAAGCAGAAAGTGATACTTTTAATAAAATTTTATTTCACTAGGAATGAAATTGATGGTGCAATATTTTTAGGTTTTTAAAATAAAAGACCTTGTCTGAGACATATCTTTAAAGTTAAATATAAAAAGAATTATATATGAAAGCCAGTATTTTTCCTTAGCATTCAAAATGAGGGTACATACCTACTGATAAAGAAAAAAAAAGAAAGCCTGTCTCCAGGACAACCAACTCTTTTTTTTTTTTCTTCAGTGTTATGCTTTCTGTCCCACTGCTATGAATGATTTAAAAAGAAAAAAGAAACAAAGAGGAGGAAAGAGAAAAAAAGGACAATAGAAAGGAACACACTATAAGTATTATGCTTTTATGAAACAAAGCGAGCATATTTTAACCTCAAAGGTATCAGTTTAATTAATGCTAACTTATTTCCAAATATAAGTTAAAAATTACATTCCATGTACTTAAGTTTTTTTGCCAATATATAGTTTTTGTAAATATTAAGGCCCTGGAAAATAACGTTGGAATTTATAAACAGATTATAATTCTAACCCTAACTTTATTCAAATACTGTACTTATATACCTTTCTTCCTCAAATACTTAATCTGGTATTTAACTTCATCACTCTCAAAGTCAGTTTGAAAAGCATAAAATTTCTTAAATGAGCATAGATGATATATGTATCAATAACATGGTTTATTTTTAGATGATATATTTTAATAATATAAAGTTAATCTTTAAATATAAAAAGTAATCCTGCTACAGTTTTCTCCAAATGTAGATAATCTTATGAATAATACTATGAAATAACATTTATTTCAAAATCCTTTTTTAATTACTTCATCATCACATAGAATTAAGCATAGTTGTTCCATGACCCATTGCTTGGCACATGGTATCTACTGAATTTGATAACAATAATACATCCCCATGTAGGAATACATTGCTTCCTGACCAATGCTCCACATTTAGAAAAAGCAAAATGGTGCTTTATTTTAGCTTCTAAATGATGATGGATATAAAATATAGGCATATTGTATGAACTGTGTAAAGTTCTGCTGGTTTAATTGTTGAACTTCCAGAACATCTATTCTGCAGAATATTCCTGTTCTATATGAGCTACAAGGTATATGTCAATTTCTTTCTAGACTATACCTCTTTAGATAGAAGATGTGAGAAAATCAAAAACAGATAACTCCAAAATCCTGAAAATTATGGAATGAGCCCTCAAAAGACTGCACTTTGTTCCCTTTTTCTGCCTCCATTGCCCAAAGGAGTATAGTAGAAAGTAGATAATTACCTTATGAACTCATGTTATATACACAGGTGGATTGGTTAGTATAGAAAAAAAATTGCATTCATGGCCTGTGAAATTCAGATGAAGTACTTATTTAGATAACTCCATCAAAACACTAACTCTTTCTGATCTCAGAAATTTAAATGAGTCTAAGGAACATGCGGTGAGCCCAGTAATTTTGGCATAAACATTTCACTTAAAATCATGAGTTAAGATGCAAGCTTGATTTGTTACTTCAAATAACTATTAATCCTCTTGCTATGTGAATGAACTATTTTTTTTTAAATTCAGTGTTCAGTGTTTATAATCAGACAAGATCCCATTATCAGTAGGTAATCCCTAACTAACTGCGTGCTTTCGGTTATCAAAAAGCATCATAGTTGAAAAAAAAAGTCTGCTTTTGTCAAAATCAAGATCTCATAGATAAAAGCAGTTAGTGGAGAAAATTATTAAGTGGTATTAAATATACTTTTTTTTTTTTTTTTTTTTTGAGACGGAGTCTCGCTCTGTCGCCCAGGCTGGAGTGCAGTGGCGGGATCTCGGCTCACTGCAAGCTCCGCCTCCCGGGTTCACGCCATTCTCCTGCCTCAGCCTCCCGAGTAGCTGGGACTACAGGCACCTGCCACCACGCCCGGCTAATTTTTTTTGTATTTTTAGTAGAGACGGGGTTTCACCGCGTTAGCCAGGATGGTCTCGATCTCCTGACCTCGTGATCCGCCCGCCTCGGCCTCCCGAAGTGCTGGGATTACAGGCGTGTGCCACATCGCCCGACCTAAATATACTTTTTAAACACAATAAATAAAAATTCTAGAACGTATTCTTTTCTGAAGATGATATTCATTAGTATAATAATCCTTCCCCAGATTTAACTTTCCTTTGCTATCTCCTTCAGTAGTTCAATATTGTATTGGTTTCATAAGCTGCTGAATCTGCTGAGACTAATTTGGTTTTTTTTTAGTTCAATGCTGTGAAGACTACACTTCCTGTTGAAGTCTTTGAAACAAGTCACACTGACTTGAAATATAATGTATTTAGCACTTGTATTTTTCTTTGCTTTATTTTTGCAAGTCTTGAAAAACATGTATTTAGTGTACAGGATTTTGCAAAATTTTGTGATGACATCTTTCTAGGACTGGGGTTCTAGCCATACACCAAGAGGGTGGAATTGAACAAATCTGTTTGTGCGCTATTTCATAGACTGACCATGTGCTCTGTACAGCAGTATTTGTCATATGCTCTGATTAAAGAGGAATAAACTCTCTTACATGAAAATATGTCATATCTTGAAAAATGAGTATATAAATATAAATACCTACAGTCTTGAAACTTGATATTAGTGAGGGATTACTGTATTATACAGTGTGCCAATTGTTCAGATCAATGTTTTCCAATGTTTCCTGATGAGCAAAATCACCAAATAATTTTTTAAAGTACAGAATGTTAAGACTTATAGCAGATCAATAAATGCCTAGGAATGGAAACTGGGAATTGACATAGTGTTTTTTTTCCTCCTGAATTGTCATTATTGTGTATAATCTTGAAGAAATAATTTATGTTTTTTAAGTTGATCTGCACTAGCAGACAAAAACATATAAAATATCAAAGTATTAACTTAAAAACAAAATTTATGATTATTTATTGTTAAAAATATGGAGTAGAGAGTGAGACGCAAAGCAAAAAACAGTGGTATTTCTTTGTGTGGGTTACAATTTCACATGGGGAAATTAAAATTTTGATAAGAACACAAGCCAGAAATGAATTAGCAATCACTTTTTGTGCTGTTAAAAAGTAATGAAACTGCTTCCTTTAAGAAGAACATACACACTTGGTAAGGAGTAGGAGGATAGGAATTTAGGTACAAGTAGTACTTGAAAGTTAGACTTCTCTTAGAACTTGTTGACCTGACAGCTAATAATCACATTAGGTTTTGAAAAATATATATAAGAGAACTGGAGATTTTATAATAGTTTCTGTCTGTCCTCTATGCTCTGATACATACTACTATGTAGAGGGAATACCAAATGAAAAATCCAAAGGACCTGGGGACCTGGATCAGAGATTGTCAGGAAGGGATGCAAAAGTTTCTCTTCTCTCTACTCAATATAAGACTATTCTCAGTTATTATTTTTTATAGAGGAGAAAAATAGCTGAAAATTTTCAAAAGTGGCTACTTTAAAGTTATGAAGTAATTAGAAAATGCCGAGAATTTTGCTTTAGTAAAAATCCAGTTCTTCTCTTTTTGATTGACTATAACTTTTCTGAACTGCAAACTTTCTGTTACATTAAGCATAATTGCAAAGGTAAAATCTGGTAGATATGTTAGTTTCACTGATGCAAAGCTGTTTCTTGCTTGAGAAGCAGAAAGCATATGGGGAAAGGAAAGAATCAATTAGGGGAATGAGAAAGGAGTTGGAGGTTGAACATAACGTTATACTAGGAATTTTAAAGAAAAGTAGCATTCTAAATCATCGCCTATCCAATTTGATCATCAAAGATAAAAATACCTGTCTACTGGGCTAGACACCTTCATTCTGTTGCCACTCACAATAATACTCTTTCCAGGGAGAATTATTTCTAACACCTGATTTGTAGAATCAGAGCCTATAACTTTAAACAGACTAACCTAATTCCCACAGTATTTGAAAACCAGTAAATCTCTTGGCCCCTCGCTACACAAAAAAGCCACTCCCAGCAGCTCCTCTGGGGGTTACAAGATCAATCTTAGACTTCAATCTCAGTCCTATTGTAGTCATGCTAAGGCACACTTAGGGATAAACCAAACAACTGATCCAAATCGGTGTTCATGTAGCTGGTGGGAGAGTGGTTAGATAAAGGGAAGATATTGCAGAAAGGAGACGGGATGAAGATAATTTTATTGTGAAACAACACTTCAGGTTTTATTTGTCTAATACAAGAAATACAGAGAGGTTTGGGTGTGGTGACTTAGGCCTGCAATGCCAGCATTTTGGGAAGTCAAGGCAGGCAGATTACTTGAGCCCAGGAATTCAAGGCTGCAGTGAGCCATGACAGTGCCACTTGTATTCCAGCCTGGGCAACAGAGGTTATTTCGTCTTAAAAGAAAAAGAAGGAAACAGAGAGAGAGAGAGGGAGGGAGGGAGGGAGAAAGGAAGGAAGGATTGAAGGAAGGGAGGGAGGAAGGAAGGGAGGAAAGGGAGGGAGGGACAGAGGGAGGGAGGGAGGGAAGAGGAAGGAAGGAAGGGAGGGAGGAAGGAGGAAAGAGGAAGGGAGGGAGGGAGGAAAGAGGAAAGAGGGAAGGAAGGAACGAAGGAAAGAAAGAAGGGGAAAAGAAAGAGAAACAGAAAGAAGAAAGAAGGAAGGGAGGGAGGGATAGGGGAGGGCAGGAAGAGGAAGGGAGGGAGGGAGGAAAGAGGAAAGGGAAGGAAGGAACGAAGGAAAGAAAGAAGGGGGAAAAGAAAGAAACAGAAAGAAGAAAGAAGGAAGGGAGGGAGGGATAGGGGAGGGCAGGAAGAGGAAGGAAGGGAGGGAGGGAGGAAAGAGGGAAGAGGGAAGGAAGGAACGAAGGAAAGAAAGATGGGGAAAAGAAAGAAACAGAAAGAAGAAAGAAGGAAGGGAGGGAGGGATGGGGAGGGCAGGAAGAGGAAGGAAGGGAGGGAGGAAAGAGGGAGGGAGGAAGGAAGGGAGGGAGGGAGGAAAGAGGGAGGGAGGAACGAAGGAAGGAAGGGGGAAGAGAAACAGAAAGAAAGAAGAAAAGGAAGGAAGGAGAGAAAGAGAGAAAGAAAGAAGAAAACAAAAGAAAAAAGAAAGAGAGAAAGAAAGAAAAAAGAAAAGCAGGAAAACACATTATTATTAGGATTCTCCAGAGAAACAGAAACAAATATAGATATAATATAATAATAATTATATATAATATTACATATTATATATATATAATAAAAATATATATATAGAGAGAGAGGGAGAGACAGAGAGAGAGAGACAGAGAGAGAGGTTTATTATAGGAATTGTCTCACAGGATTATGGAGGCCAAAAATTTCAAAATATGCTATCTGCAAGGTAGAGAACCAGGAAAGCCTGTGGTGTACTTCAGACCAAATCCCAAGGCCTGAGAACTTGGGGGGCCACTGGTGTAAGTCTGGAAATCCAAAATCCTGAGAACCTGGAGCTCTGATGTCTAAGGGCAGGAGAAGATGGATGGATGTCCTAGCTCCAGAAGACTGTAAATCTGCTTCTCCTTCCCCTTTTTGTTTCAGCTAAGCCCTCAATGAATTGGATAATGCCCACTCGCATTGGTGAGGGAAAATCTCTTTACTCAGTTTACTGATTTAAATGCTAATCTCTTCTGGAAATTCCCTCACAGAGACACCCAGAAATAATGTTTTGCCAACTGTCTGAGTTTTCCTTAATCCAGGCAAGCTCATAGTAAAATTTACGATCACAACATTATAGCAAAACTTCAGAGTATTTGCTTTGAGAGAAAAGGTATTCCTGGCACTATTTTAAAAATAATGGAGTTAGAACATGACTCCCCACCTCTTAGACATGGACTTCACATAGTGAATTTCTTCCAAAGAGTACAGTGTGGAAAAGGGGAAAATAGAATAACTTTGCAGTCGAGAAATCAGTCAAATGCCAACTAAAACAGGTAACTAAGCTATCAACAGGGATAATTCATGTTCATTACATGTACCCTTGATGTGATGTGATGAGAATGATCTTCCTCCCAAAATCCATAACCTCAATCTAATCATGAGTAAAATATTAGGCAAATTCCAGTTGAGAAAATACATGGCTAGTGCACCTCAAAACCATTAAAGTCATCAAAATGAATGACAGTCTAAAATTTGTCACAACAAGATTTAGAAGACATGAATACTAAATCTAATGTGATAACTTTATTGAGATATTAGAACAGAAAAAGGACATTGCGGAAAGTCTAAGAAAATCTAAAAACAGTATGGGCTTCAGTTAATAATATCAATATTGGTTTATTAGTTATGACAAATATGCCATAGTAATGTAAGATGTTAACATTAGAGGAAACTGCTTGTAGGTTATATGGGAACTTTTTGTACGATTTTCTCAACTTTTATGTGAATGTAAGACTAATCTAAAATTTCAAAAAATTTAAAAAATTAGTTGACAACTACCAACAAATTAATATTGAAAGCCTTTGGAAATAGTTTTGAGAGATAGAACTATTTCTTAGATAAATTATTTTGCCATTCTTTTTTTTTATTATACTTTAAGTTTTAGGGTACATGTGCACATTGTGCAGGTTAGTTACATATGTATACATGTGCCATGCTGGTGCACTGCACCCACTAACTCATCATCTAGCATTAGGTATATCTCCCAATGCTATCCCTCCCCCCTCCCCCCACCCCACTACAGTCCCCAGAGTGTGATGTTCCCCTTCCTGTGTCCATGTGATCTCATTGTTCAATTCCCACCTATGAGTGAGAATATGCAGTGTTTGTTTTTTTGTTCTTGTGATAGTTTACTGAGAATGATGTTTTCCAGTTTCATCCATGTCCCTACAAAGGACATGAACTCATCATTTTTTATGGCTGCATACTATTCCATGGTGTATATATGCCACATTTTCTTAATCCAGTCTAGCCATTCTTATATAGTTGTTATCATATTTATATACCAAACTGTAGGCCAAATGGACTAAAACATTAAATATTAAAAATTAAATATTGCAATAATAAGAATAAATATTATGTCTCAGCAGAGAATTTTTCTAAGGTTTAATGTGGTAAAAAATAATAAAAATTACTAAACAGTGTGTTAGATAACTCTTAAAATTTTTAAATACATAAAGAACTCTAATGAATTTGTATTTTAAAATCAGGAGTTCAATAGCTGACTGAGAAAAAGGCATGAGTAATATACCTGAGAGTAAACAACAAGCAAAAAATACTTACATTTTACCTTGAGGGTAATCAATACATTTTTTTAATGAGACATTAAAGACACTGTCTTGTACACAGTAGTTTCTCAGTAAATAGCAGTTAAATGTATTGACTATGTGTATGCATACATGTATAATTATATATAAGTATACATTTAGAAATATGTAATAATAGTAGGATGACAGTCAAATGAATATACTCTTATATTGTTGGTGGCAGTGGAAAAACATGATAGCAATCTGAAAACAATTACTAAAACTATAAAAATGATCATTTATTTTGATCTGTTACCTTATTTCTGAGAATGTGCTTACATATAGTTGTTATATATTGCTGCATAACCAGAAGCACAGGTCTGCAGAGATTCAAAGGCTATAAGTAAATAGTTGTTGGCTAGATATTCAGGGACTCATAGGGAACATGACAGGGAAAGTAGCCACAAGGAGGCCTGGGGAAAAGGTATGTGGATAGACCTCTCCAAATAGGCAGCTATCTGAAGATATCTGAAGATACCTAGCTCATCAAAGATTGACTTCAGCAGAAAAAGAGCATTTTATTAAACAAATAGATAGGATGACCCATTCTGTGAATTTCAGTCAGTGTCCTTCCCCAGCCACTCCTGTCATTGCCCACTGAGCTCATGAACAAAGTACCATGGTGACAAGGATGGAGGTTACACACTGATCAGCAACATGAACTCATTGACAGCAATCTGGCTGCATCTATTGCTGAGTGCCCCATTTACCAGCATCAGAGACCAACACTGGGCCCGTAATGCAGCACTAGTCCCCTGGAGCATCAACCAATTGAACCATTTCCATCATAGAAGGAACAGCGCTTCTCCTTACTGAAATACATACTTACTCTGTATATGAATTTGCCTTCCCTCCCTACAATGCTTCTGCAAAAACTATCATCTGTTGATTTATACAATGACTTATTTTGATATTTCAAGGATAATAACTTCTAACCAAAAAATTCATTTCCCAGGAAATAAAGCATGCTAATAGTTCCATGCTCATGGAATTATTGTTCTTACCATGAGCCCTACTTCTTTTCCCAAGTCTATATTAGTTGTTTATATCTAAATAACAAATTACCTCAAATTTAGCAGTAAATAATAACAAGCATTTACTATCTCAGTTTCTATAAGCCAAAAGAAAAGTTCCTAGCTTAGCTGCATACCTCCGCTTTAAGGCCTTTCAAGAGGTTGCCTTTGGCCAGAATATGGTCTTATCTCAAGACTCAGCTGATGTTAGTGGGTGGAGGGGGGTGGGGTTCTACTTCCAGGCACACTCATGTTGTTATATGCAGGCCCTCCCTCCTTGTAACATGGGCCTCTCCATAGTGCCTCAGAACATGATAGCTGGCTTTTTCTGGGACAAATAATGCAAGAGAGAGTTAGAGAGAACATTCAAATCAGAAGAATCCACAGTCTTTTTATAGCCCAATCATCATTACCTCTGCAATACTCTTTTTGGTACAAGTGAGTCACTAAACCCAGATGCTAAATCCAGGGGATTCACACAGGGTGTGAATGTCAGGATGCGGAGGTCATTGGGAACCATCTTAGACACTGTTTATTTGCTACACTAAGTAAATTTTAACAATTAAAATATTTCTTTTGTCATTATCTATAGTACCAGTGTATAATTTTAACAACTTAAATGAGAAACAGTAAGGAAAAAAGTCATACATTAAAATATTAGATAAAAAGTCCTTAAAATAGCTATATATACTACATGGCATAATGAAAAATTCTTGTAAAATAATCTTAAACAGAAAAGCAGAAAACAAAATTATGCAAATACAGACATAACAATGAATACTAGTAGGGAAGACACAAAAAGTAAAACAATGTTGTCAAGGTAGCATGATATAGTTAAGATTTGTTTTTTCCAAAAATGTTTAATATTGTTTTTAAAACATTTGTACATTTTTTAAATGGGAGAAGTGGTGACATTGGCGATATTTAATTTATATTTTTTAGCTGGAAGACGTCTTGTTCTCAATATATGAATTTGTGTTAAGAACTATTATGAAATGGGCATGACAGAGTATGGATCACTCACTCCAAACCTTTTGTCACTAGTGGCATTAGGTTTTTAATAATATCATCTTGGTGTATGGAATGCACAGTTTTGTACCTTATGTTTTATATATATTCTGAAACCAGTGTATGAATAACGAGGTATTCACACTGTTACTTCTGATTCAAAATGGCAGGTCAGCCATACATATTGAAGTATTTTATTCAATGAAAATTGTGTCTGTTATCACACTAAAAGTTGTACTAACAATAGAGACGTTCTCTGAAACATTTTTAAGACAATAAATCAAGCCATCGGTAGTAATTTTTTTTTCTGCTTAGGGAATGATTATTAACACATGGTGGTGTCAAGTGATTTTCATTTATCTTTCATTAAGCAAGAAACAGTAGACTAGAAACTGTTTTCTTCATTATGAATCAATAATTAAGGAATATTGACTGCTGTCCTCAATTATGCTAGAAAAATTTTAAAATGCCCCTAAATAAATATAGAATAAGAGGATTTAAAGAAAAACTTAACAGGTAAGATACTATTAGTTCAGATTTCAACACTAAAGTTGTGATTAATATAGTTGGTTGTTTGATATTGAAAAAGGCCATAAAAAAGCCAATAATTAAGGCCTTATAGGGACTATAACTAGCTATAAAAGTGAAAAAAATACATGTAACTACATATAATCATGTGATTCTTTTTGCATTTATATGATAAACTGAAAAAAAGCTTTACCTAATGATCTTGACACTAGCACTGTTAACTTAAACTCTGCATGACTGAGTAGACTAAAAGGACTAGACACTGTGATTAAAAGTCTTTCTCACCTCACATATATGATTTTGACATAATTTTTAAATTGATTAATATCAGGTTTTATTTCATTGCAACTTCTCTGGTTTCTGTGAAAAGTCTCTGATTATGGAATGTAGAAACAAATATCAATCCACCTGTTTTTGTATGTATGAATTGATTACAGGCATAGAATATTTAAAATGAGACTCCTCTAGAAATCTAGAACATGTAATTTAATCTAGGACAAAGTTTAATAAACTAGCTGGTCCATGATTTACACTTCTGACTTGAGCTCACTAGCAGCAAGCATGCTGATCAAACAATAAAACAAATCTTTTGTGAAAAGAAGGTAGATTATTTAGGTAGGCAAGGTGCAACTCTGTAAATAATAGTCAATGATGGGACAAAATTAAACATTTCAGGATATAAAATTATGAATAGGAGATCATGCATTATTGTATCTCTAAATCTCTTATTACTTAAAATTGAGAAATATCAAAATGACCTATTTTAAATAAAATGCCATTATAAAAACCCGACCTCATATTTCTTAATGAATAGAAAAAGATGACAAATTTAGTGATAATATTTCAAAATATTATAGCTTAACCAACACATATTTATTTGTCTCAGGATATATTTAGTTTTCCAGATATCAGATGAAAACATAAATGAACTAATAACACAATATCCCATTAGAATTTTTTAAATATAAAATTTTGCTTATGCTTGCAACTGAATTGCTGCTATTTGGAACTCAAATGAAAATATTGCCTATAATGCTTATAATATCTGTAACACTTATAACACTCTAAGAGCAGTAGCAGGCCTGCTCCTGTGCCTAACTGCTGTCATCTTAGACACAACCACCTCTGATGCTTTCTAATTACTAACCTTAAGAGAAAATGGGGCCAGGAGCAGTGGTCATGCCTGAAATCCCATCACTTTGAGTGGGAAGCCGAGGTGAGAGGATCGCTTGGGGCCAGGAGTTTGAGACCAACCTGGGCAACATAGTGAGACCCTGTCTATTAAAAAAATAGCCAAGTGAGGTGGTGCATGCCCATAATCTCAGCTACTCAAGAGGATGAGGCAGGAGGATTACTTGAGCCCAGGAGGTTTAGGCTGCAGTAAACTGATTGTGCCATTACACTCAAGCCAGGTGAGAAAGCAAGACACTATGAAAAAAAAAAAAAAGGGAGAAGGAGAGAGAGTAAACAAGGAAGGGAGGGAAGGAGGGAAGGAGGGAAGGAGGGAGGGCTGGAGGGCGGGAGGAAGGAAGGAAGGGAGGGAAGGAGGAAGGAAGGAAGGAAGGGTGAAAGGGAGGTATTTGGGCATGAAAATATTCAAATTTATAAAGGCTATAAACTTAACAGCAGGCTACTGTACTGTAGGCAATTGTAACACAGTGGCAAGTATTTGTGTATCTAAACACATCTAAACATAGAAAAAGTAACGCATTGCACTATGTAATGACATATGTCATTACAACCCTGACAATATTGCTAAGTGACATGAATTTTTCAGTTATAATCTTATGGGACCACTGTCATATATGTGGACCTCATTTAACATCATTATGTTGCATATGACTATATGTTGACTACACACTTTGCTACTTCTCTCGTTTGGCTTTGCTACAAAGATGTAGCCAATTTTAAAAGTTGATGTAATTCTTTGGAGACATTTCTATGTTTTTAGAAACATTACATATGTTTTTAGTGAAGGTCTAAATAAATGGAATCATTGCTGATTATCTGATACTATTCATTTGAAAATATACCTTGGTGATTCTTCCAGGCCAATATACATAAATCTGACTCATACTTTAATCCATTTAAAAGGTTTTATATTTGGATATTATAATTTATGTAATTATTGCTTATTGGTAGATACTTAGGTTGTTTCCATGGAGATGCTTCTAACCATGGGCATCCAGGAATCCATTGGTTTGATTTTCTCCTTTCATATCTCTGATGATCTTGTTTCAAATGCTGAAACTAGCTCACAAAGGCATTCCTTCAATAAACACCCAATCTAATGAAGCTTTATGATGATTTTCATCACTTCAGTGGTTGTAGGACTTTCAAAAATGACAATCTTTCTTCTTTCTTAATTTAACATGGAGCATGTTTATGCAATTGATTATGTTACTTGGGCATTGAATTTTACTCCATTTTTAAAGATGAATATGGCCACCGTGTGTGGACTGCCAACTTGGCTCATACTGAACAAAATCACAATGAAGAAAATGTATGTTTAGATTGTTGGGACTGTTACCTATATCTCATATTATCTGGCCAATATGTAGCATTATTGCATAAGTATTATATAACGATCTGTTTTAATAGTCCCCAAAAGTATATCCAAACCCATGTTGTGGTTTATTCGAGTTCTATTCCTAAAGAACAATTATTCAGGGTACGCATATAAGGTCACCTAATCAATTCTGAAGTTTGCTTTGTTCGTGATAGGCTAATCCTTTTTCCAGCTGACATGAGCTTCACAAAGCCTCCTTCCGAGCCTCTGGCATGAAGAATAATTAATAAGTTAATTCTATTTCTTACTATATGAGACATCTCTTTATTTTCTATCCATCGGGATTGAGAAAAAACACTTCCTTTATTATGAACTAAAATTATAAAGTTACTTGCAAATAGATGTATTTTGTAGCAAATAGGCTATGATCTATTTTAATCACAATAGCAATGACAATTCTAGCAGGCGTCCCTTTCTGCTTGGTTGGTCAAGCAGTCAATTACCTGTGTCCTACTTCAAAGCTTACCTGCTGCAGGGTGGTCCATGACCTCCATCTTCAATTTTATCATTCTACAGCTCTAAGTAGAAATGGGATCATCCCCACGTCTCCTTGCTTCACAGCAGTTCGTTGATTGTCTTCAAACTGTAAATTAGTTTTGCAAATTAGGTTAAAAAGTTCCCAAATATTCACTCTACTCTTCCCTCTAGCTATTGTCCCAGTTTTCTCTCTTCTTTCATAGGGTTGTAGAAGGAAGGAACTTGACCACTGCCTCAGTTTTCTCACAACCTACTTTCTCCTTAAATACACAAATCTAGTTTCCCTCTCTATATTCTAGAATGTCCTGACCACCAATTTTGTTAAAAAAAAAAAAGTTTCCTGCTTGACTTTTAGAATTACTGTATAATCCTTGTGGATAATCTTCAAAAGATAATGAATTATAAAGATAACATAAACTATAGCCTCATAGAAATAAATACCACAAGTTTCTTTCTTTTTTCTTTTTGGTTCTTTTCACTGTCTTTATAAATGACAAAATTTTAAAATATTTTGGAAAATGGTACTCAAATGTGGCATTAATTTCATTATTAGTAGTTTTTCCTTAATTTCTAATTCTTCAGTATATATGGTATATATTGGTATATAGCATATATATTGTTGCTTGTAGCCTACAAGCAAGAAGGTATACCACATATATTGGAGGTATACCATATATATTGTTGGTATACCATATATATTGAAGGTATACCATGTATATTGAAGGTATACCATATATATTGTTGCTTGTAGCCTACAAACAAGAAGGTATACCATATATATTGGAGATTTTTCAACATATATTTAATCATACATCATTGACCATGTGCCATAGTGTTTTTAATCTGATAGATTCCATGAAGTAGACTTACTGGGTCAAAGAATGTTGGAAATTTTAAAGTTGCTAATAAAAATGGTCAAATTGTTAAAAGACACATTTTACATAATTTAGATTCCAGTTGCATTCTGAGTGCTCATTTTATGACTCTCTTAAAAGTATTGTTTATGTTTTAGACTTTTGCTAATCTGAGAGATAAAAATAATTATTGCTATTGCAGTTTATGTTATTTGAATGCTTAATGGAATGAGCATGTTTATTAGTTATTGTTATAGGTTTGTCTGTTAATTTTGTATTCATGCAACTTTGCTGCAAATATTTTTCCTGGTTTGTTGTTAAACTTTAAATTTTATTCATAATGTTTCTGATGAGCAAAATCTTTTTATAATGTACTGGAAGCTTTCGACAATAAAATCTATCACATCTATTAATATTTGCTTCTGTACTGTCTCTTCACCTTTTTTGCCTTCACTCTTTTCCTTTTTATCCTGCCACTTAACTGTGAGACGTTAGGCAAGTTTATTCATCTTTCTAAGCCTCAAATGAAAATAATATATATACAAAAGGATAACAGTAAGGAGTAAATAATATTCTGAAGCACTCAGCAGCATCTGACTCACTCAGTAATTTGGATTCAAATTTATAGTTATGCTCCCAATAGCTTTAGCATATTTATTTTTAAATTCGCTGCTGGTCTTATACTTTGTTTTTACTAAATTTTTAGAAATTATTGTTTATAATTTATTATTGATATCGCAAAGCTGTTAATTTGAGTATTTTAGCACATATTCAGACACAATGAACTTATTAATTCTACTGGTTTTAAAATTGAGCTTTTATAACTTTATTGTCTACACATTTAAATGATTTGTTTCTTTATTCATTGTTTGTTGTATAAATTCCTTGATTCTTATTCTGTTGGATCTACTTCCAAACCAGTGTGAAAGAATTATTGTTATAATGAGCATCCTTGATTTGTACTTTTTACTTCTGAGAATGCCTTTAGAGTTTCATCACTAAATTTGATACAACTGTGAGTTCGAGACATTTGTTATTTTTTCTAATTATATTAGGGATTCCTATTGTAAAATAATTTTAATTAAGTAGAGTTGATACATTTCAGACTTTACCAGGTTTATAGAAATTATATTTCTCTCAATGATTTCCCAATGTTAATACCTATCTTAATTCCTTGAGTGGACCCTGTTTTTAGTTGTAAGCAATTTATCTTTTCATGCACTAGTAATTTTATCCTAGTATTTTACTTAGTATTTTCAGATAAGTTATTTTGCCTTATGGTTATTTTTAACCATGTTTACCAGGTGTTGCTCTCTGTGTTGTCTTAATTTTCTAAAACAAACTAGGTAGCTTTTCATCCTTTCCATTTCTGTAACATTTTATAAGTATCAAGAAATAACTTTAATATAAAAAATTTAAAAACCAACCCTTCAATGTATATGAGTTTTGTCCTTATTTGTATATAGTTCTTTAATATTTTCTATTTCTTCTTTATTGAACAATGAAATATTTCTCCTGTTTCTTGCATTACCTTATCTTTTATGTTACATAAAGTTCGATGAGATCTTAATATTAATGTTTACAATAATATCAACTTTAATATTAAAGACAATAAATTATTTAACTATTGCTGTCTTAATTTCTACATGGATTTTTATCTCTTCATTGAATTTGCTACAGTTTTTCTGCTACTCTCAAAAAGAAACATCTATTGGCATTATTGATCAATGACCAATTCTAAGGTTTCTTTTTTTCTAATTAACTTATTTCTTCTTTTATCTTTTTGGAAATGGTTTGATATTTAAGGGTCCACAATGACTACCTTGTCTCCAAATCTAGTAACCTTCTGAACGCCTGAGAGCATTTCTCTTATTCCTTGAATATGTCTCAGCTAGACCTCTCTGGTGAAACACTCTCCTAGTTTTTCTGTCTACTTTCACTATTCCTCTTCACCTTATTTCAAACTTCTTGTTTTCTCTCCTAACCTCAAAAGTGGGCTTTCTCCAAAAGCAGCCTGTAGTTCTTATTTGCTTTGTAGACCCCATCCAACCTCACCCAATCACAGTCAAATTCAGTAAGCCTATATCCTCATATTGACAGTCTTAGTCTGTATTTCTAACTATAGGCTGAATATTTCCATTAAGAAGTTAAACTCTCAAAGTGAATTTGAACTCAAAGTGAAGTCAGAAGCTTCCTAAATTAAGCCCTTGTTGTGACTTCTGTATTGCTATATAATTTCTATTATTTCTATATATTTTTATCTTGAAGTTATGAAAATCCTCATTTACTTCCCTGAGCTTCACAAACTAATCCACTTCTGTATTTGTAGTTCACATGGTCTCACCTAAGCATCTCCTCTCTTCCGTATCTGACATCAGCCGAGCTGACAAGCAAACCTTGTGGTTAAATGGACATCAAGTCAGAAAAGTTTCAGTCTCCCTTAAATGTATAAGTGATTCTCCTGAGACCCCTTCTTTTTCTTCTTTTGGATGAAAACCTGTCAATATCCTATTTGGGATGACAAATAAATGGTGCCCTTTTTTCCTTGGAAGACATTGGAGATTTTAATTAAGTAAAATTTCTTGAATGATGAAATCTTTGCACTATTAGGTAACGTGTGTTAACAGGTTCTCAAGAAAACCAAATAACATCTTGTTATATGTGCTTCCTCACAAAACACAGTCCAAAACTTGGAAGATAATGTTACTAATAATTTTTTTGGTAGTGGAGTTGGTGGACACATAATATATTTTTTCTAGCATTTTATATTTTCTATTATGAACTTGAATTACTTTTATATGAGAAAACAACACCCTGCCTGTGTGTATTTACTTTTAGTATCGTAGGACAAACAACATGGCTTTTAACACAAACATACTTAATTTTGAATCTGAGCTCTCTAATATACAGTGTAACTAGACACTATTACTTTATCTTCTACTTCCTCATCTCTACATTGGTGAAGAAATAAAAATGTTTATTCCACAGAAATGTAAATGAGGCAACAAATTTTATCCTTCTACTAAGGCATAGTGGCATAGTCAGAGCTCATGAAATGTTGTCGTCACTTAAGAACAAAAGGAAGAAAATGTTGACAGACCTCTCTGTGACTTCTAAGTTTAATTTTATATGATCATTTGACAGTAACTTTGTCGTGCATTTCTTGATATTGCTTCTTTGTTGGTCTCAGAGTGGGACTTAAATGGTTCCTATCACTCTTTTCCAAACAATCTACTGCTTGAAGCCTAAAAATATCCTTCAGTAGGTAGATGCAGTATGAAATTTAAAGGGTAATCCAGTCTATCATTGTTGGACATTTGGGTTGGTTCCAAGTCTTTGCTATTGTGAATAGTGCCACAATAAACATACGTGTGCATGTGTCTTTATAGCAGCATGATTTATAGTCCTTTGGGTATATACCCAGTAATGGGATGGCTGGGTCAAATGGTATTTCTAGTTCTAGATCCCTGAGGAATCGCCACACTGTCTTCCACCATGGTTGAACTAGTTTACAGTCCCACCAACAGTGTAAAAATGTTCCTGTTTCTCCACATCCTCTCCAGCACCTGTTGTTTCCTGACTTTTTAGTGATCGCCATTCTAACTGGTGTGAGATGGTATCTCATTGTGGTTTTGATTTGCATTTCTCTGATGGCCAGTGATGATGAGCATTTTTTCATGTGTCTTTTGGCTGCATAAATGTCTTCTTTTGAGAAGTGTTTGTTCATATCCTTCGCCCATTTGTCGATGGGGTTGTTTGTTTTTTTCTTGTTAATTTGTTTGAGTTCATTGTAGATTCTGGATGTTAGCCCTTTGTCAGTTGAGTAGATTGCAAAAATGTTCTCCCATTCTGTAGGTTGCCTGTTCACTCTGATGGTAGTTTCTTTTGCTGTGCAGAAGCTCTTTAGTTTAATTAGATCCCATTTGTCAATTTTGACTTCTGTTGCCATTGCTTTTGGTGTTTTAGACATGAAGTCCTTGCCCATGCCTATGTCTGAATGGTATTGCCTAGGTTTTCTTCTAGGGTTTTTATGGTTTTAGGTCTAACATTTAAGTCTTTAATCCATCTTGAATTGATTTTTGTATAAGGTGTAAGGAAGGGATCCAGTTTCAGCTTTCTACATATGGCTATCCAGTTTTCCCAGCACCATTTATTAAATAGGGAATCCTTTCCCCATTTCTTGTTTTCGTCAGGTTTGTCAAAGATCAGATAGTTGTAGATATGTGGCGTTATTTCTGAGGTCTCTGTTCTGTTCCATTAGTCTATGTCTCTGTTTTGGTACCAGTACCATGCTGTTTTGGTTACTGTAGCCTTGTAGTATAGTTTGAAGTCAAGTAGCATGATGCCTCCAGCTTTGTTCTTTTGGCTTAGGATTGACTTGGCGATGCGGGCTCTTTTTTGGTTCCATATGAACTTTAAAGTAGTTTTTTCCAATTCTGTGAAGAAAGTCATTGGTAGCTTGATCGGGATGGCATTGAGACTATAAATTACCTTGGGCAGTATGGTCATTTTCACGATATTGATTCTTCCTACCCATGAGCATGGAATGTTCTTCATGTGGCACATATACACCAGGGAATACTATGCAGCCATAAAAAATGATGAGTTCATGTCCTTTGTAGGGACATGGATGAAGCTGGAAACCATCATTCTCAGCAAACTATAGCAAGGACAAAAAACCAAACACTGCATGTTCTCATTCATAGGCGGGAATTGAACAATGGGAAAACATGGACACAGGAAGGGGAACATCACACACCGGGGCCTGTTGTGGGGTGGGGGGAGGGGGGAGGGGTAGCCTTAGGAGATATACCTAATGTTAAATAACGAGTTAATGGGTGCAGCACACCAACATGTCACATGTATACGTATGTAACAAAACTGCACGTTGCGCACATGTACCCTAAAACTTAAAGTATAATTTAAAAAAAAAAAAGGAAATTTAGAGGGTAAAGCCACAGGTCAAGACAGCAAACCACAAATCTAATTTAAATGCCTGAGTCATTAAATTCAGTGTGGTACTCTGGATACCAGCATGCTATGCCCTCTGTCTATATAGGAGGCTGTGTGGGAGAAAGAGAGGTTTAATAATTAAAAAGAAAGTGCACGTTTAGAAGGTATCAAACCTGATTCAGCAGTGTTGCAAAAGGGATGTGAAACTTAACATTTATGTTTAATTTGGGCATTTAACTCTACTACTTTCCATGGTCTTTGCAAAAATAAGTTTAAGGCTGGCAATTACTTTTTTGCTCATGATGTCTTTTCATTTGGAAATTCATTTCTGGGAAAGTTTGAAAGTTGGCTTTTTGGAAAATTACTTTTTTTTTTTTTGCTACACAAAGGTCATTCATAAATGTCAAACATCATTTGGTAGTTGTTTCTGTTTTTTTTTTAATGTCTGGAAGGATATCTTTTGAGACTTGTTTTTGAGGTCAATCTAGTGTTTAAGGGAAGTGGAAAATTCTGATCTGTGAAACTACTGGGTTTGAGAAAAACATAGAGCACTGTTACACAGAAAAATAAAGTATTTGTATGATTCAGTTGTGACCTTTTTGGATGATTAACAGATTGCAAGCCTGGTAAAAGAGTTCAGTTCTTTCTCAGCCATTTACTAAGAATAATTGAGTACTGTTGTGAGAATTCTATTCTTTTATTAAGCTTGGATTCAGAAAACCTTTAGGGTCTATAGAGGACACCAAAATTAATGCCTTTCAGTCTCAGTAACTTGTGGAATGAATATATAAATTACTGATTTTTTTTCTGTGCCTCTTCCAGAATGAATCTAATGTGGCCTAATACTAACACTTATTAATGCTTTATTAATAATGTATATTCATCTTCTTTTTTTATTTTTTTATTTTATTTTATTATTATTATACTTTAAGTTTTAGGGTACATGTGCACAATGTGCAGGTTAGTTACATATGTATACATGTGCCATGCTGGTGTGCTGCACTCATTAACTCGTCATTTAGCATTAGGTATATCTCCTAATGCTATCCCTCCCCGCTCCCTCCACCCCACAACAGTCCCCAGAGTGTGTTGTTCCCCTTCCTGTGTCCATGTGTTCCCATTGTTCAGTTCCCACCTATGAGTGAGAACATGAGGTGTTTGGTGTTTTCTCCTTGCGATAGTTTACTGAGAATGATGATTTCCAGTTTCATCCATGTCCCTACAAAGGACATGAACTCATCATTTTTCATGGCTGCATAGTATTCCATGGTGTATATGTGCCACATTTTCTTAATCCAGTGCCTCACTCGGGAAACACAAGGGGTCAGGGAGTTCCCTTTCCTAGTCAAAGAAAGGGGTGACAGACGGCACCTGGAAAATCGGGTCACTCCCACCCTAATACTGCGCTTTTCTGATGGGCTTAAAAAATGGCACACCAGGAGATTATACCCTGCACCTGGCTCAGAGGGTCCTACGCCCATGGAGTCTCACGGATTGCTAGCACAGCAGTCTAAGATCAAACTGCAAGGTGGCAGCAAGGCTGGGGGAGGGGCTCCTGCCATTGCCCAGGCTTGCTTAGGTAAACAAAGCAGCCGGGAAGCTCCAACAGCTCAAGGAGGCCTGCCTGCCTCTGTAGGCTCCACCTCTGAGGGCAGGGCACTGACAAACAAAAAGACAGCAGTAACCTCTGCAGACTTAAATGTCCCTGTCTGACAGCTTTGAAGAGAGCAGTGGTTTTCCCAGCACAGCTGGATATCTGAGAACGGGCAGACTGCCTCCTCAAGTGGGTACCTGACCCCTGACCCCCGAGCAGCCTAACTGGGAGGCACCCCCCAGTAGGGGCAGACTGACACCTCACACGGCCGGGTACTTCTCTGAGACAAAACTTCCAGAGGAACGATAAGACAGCAGCATTCGTGGTTCACGAAAATCCGCTGTTCTGCAGCCACTGCTGCTGATACAGGCAAACAGGGTCTGGAGTGGACCTCTAGCAAATTCTAACAGACCTGCAGCTGAGGGTCCTGTCTGTTAGAAGGAAAACTAACAAACAGAAAGGACATCCACACCAAAAACCCATCTGTACATCACCATCATCAAAGACCAAAAGTAGATAAAACCACAAAGATGGGGAAAAAACAGAGCAGAAAAACTGGAAACTCTAAAAAGCAGAGCGCCTCTCCTCCTCCCAAGGAACACAGTTCCTCACCAGCAATGGAACAAAGCTGGACGGAAAATGACTTTGACGAGTTGAGAGAAGAAGGCTTCAGACGATCAAACTACTCCGAGCTACAGGAGGAAATTCAAACCAAAGGCAAAGAAGTTAAAAACTTTGAAAAAAATTTAGGTGAATGTATAACTAGAATAACCAATACAGAGAAGTGCTTAAAGGAGCTGATGGAGCTGAAAGCCAAGGCTCGAGAACTACGTGAAGAATGCAGAAGCCTCAGGAGCTGATGCGATCAACTGGAAGAAAGGGTATCAGTGATGGAAGATGAAATGAATGAAATGAAGCGAGAAGGGAAGTTTAGAGAAAAAAGAATGAAAAGAAACGAACAAAGCCTCCAAGAAATATGGGACTATGTGAAAAGACCAAATCTACATCTGATTGGTGTACCTGAAAGTGACGGGGAGAATGGAACCAAGTTGGAAAACACTCTGCAGGATATTATCCAGGAGAACTTCCCCAATCTAGCAAGGCAGGCCAACATTCAGATTCAGGAAATACAGAGAACGCCACAAAGATACTCCTTGAGAAGAGCAACTCCAAGACACATAATTGTCAGATTCACCAAAGTTGAAATGAAGGAAAAAATGTTAAGGGCAGCCAGAGAGAAAGGCCGGGTTACCCACAAAGGGAAGCCCATCAGACTAACAGCGGATCTCTCGGCAGAAACTCTACAAGCCAGAAGAGTGTGGGGGCCAATATTCAACATTCTTAAAGAAAAGAATTTTCAACCCAGAATTTCATATCCAGCCAAACTAAGCTTCATAAGTGAAGGAGAAATAAAATACTTTACAGACAAGCAAACGCTAAGAGATTTTGTCACCACCAGGCCTGCCCTAAAAGAGCTCCTGAAGGAAGCACTAAACATGGAAAGGAACAACCAGTACCAGGCACTGCAAAATCATGCCAAATTGTAAAGACCATCGAGGCTAGGAAGAAACTGCATGAACTAATAAGCAAAATAACCAGCTAACATCATAATGACAGGATCAAATTCATCTTCTTATTTATGTTCCATAAAAGAAATTTTGGTAGAGGCAAAATTTCAAAGGTATGTGGTTGTCAAGGGTGAAAATGTTAGAGAGGAAGCAGTATGATACCTTACTCATCATTAAAGTGATTCTACCTCATGTTAATGACTCCATAGGATTACATTCTTTTTAAATGTATCTTAATACCAATTCACATTGTGAGGCACTTAATCTAGCATGTTTTGCTTCCCATAGAGTATCAAATAAAATCTACAAAACAGTTGAAAGGAACTGACAGCTAAGATTATAAAAACCCAGAGCATATATTTGCCTGATTCTCTATTAATATTTGAGCCTTGCTACCATAATTAACACCATGAAGACATGTCTGCAAATTTAGAGAAGTAAAGGATACAAAGGACATAAAATTAGTTATAATTTGAAAGAAATCTTAGTGGTCTTATTAACTATATGTCCTTATACTTGAGAGCATGACTTGGCCATCAATTCGATGCAATTTTTTTTGTGTCCCAGATCCAACACATATTAGCTGCGTAATGATGGACAAGTAACATAACCTCTTGAAACCTCATCAGCTTCATAAGTAAAATGAGAATAATAATAGGACCTAACTCATCCAGAAGATGGCACTTAAATGTAGTGCCTATTTCATTGGAAAGAATTCCAGCCACATGGCAGAATGGGCTGATATTAATAGACCCAGACCTGTTAAAAATTCATAAAAATGTTGGATAAAATGTAATGACAGAAAAAATGAGCCAAGCCCAAAAGAAAGGGAAATGTATAGGTGTTCATAAAATACAACAGGAACAATAAAAGACAAAATATTAAGGGTACGCTGGATGATCTTAATTATCTTAGACAGCTATATGCTCTAAATGGCTAAGAATTGGGATCTAAGTGTTGTTGTGTAGACAGGAGAGTGTCCTCGGCCTTTGTAGTTTTGGAGAACTAAAAGCAATCCAACTATGGAAAGTCTGAGGCTTCAGAAAACTGCCCCATCTATCAGCAGAGATCTAGTAAAACTACTCAGTGGCCTGGGAAACAGTGAGAAGAAAGCTTGCCTTCTGTCTGGAGCTTTGAGTGGGAGGGGAAAAAAAAACTACCCAAGAAAAAAAACAAACACTGGCACATACCGCGCAGGTGTATGGTGTGAATTTATGCTGTCATGATTCAGTAACCTAAAACCAAAGAATTTACTGCTATGGAAGTTGTGGAAGGACTTTTACAGTGAGGCATTATATGAGTTTCACAGGGGAAAAGTACTGGGCAAGATGAACACTCAATAGAAATAAAATTAAATAAAAAATATAAAGAAAAATAAACTAAAGAAGGAAACAGAAAAATATGCAGAAGAAGCAGCAGATGCAACACAAGGAGCAAACCAAGAACTAGGAAAAAACCACCTTAAATAAACTGTGAAGGAGATATGTTTAAAGTTACTTTCCTAAGGAGTTGAAATCATTTTAAAACTATGAATAAGAAAGAATGAATAAGTAAAAATAGAATAAACATAAGCAGATTAAGAAAAACAGGACTACTAAAAATTAAACGTACAATTACTAAAATTAAAAATTCTGTAGATGGGATAAACACTAATGTAAAAGGAAATATTTGTGAATTGGAAGATATATCTGAGGAAATCACCTAGAATAAAGTGAGTAAAGTTAATATTATGAGATTGTTCAATGAAAATAATCTTTCTCCTTCCCCTCTCTCTCCTCTCTCTTTCTTTTCTCTCACCCTTCCAAAGTACTTTTCAGTTGCTTACCAGGCAAAAGATACAGTAATGGACAATTAATATTCCTACTCCTGTGAAGCTCACAGTTCAGTGGTTTGGTGGATACAGCAATTTATTAAAACAAATGAACAAAAACCAAACAAAACACAGGTTGATGAGTTCTTTGCAAGTAATTAAAATTTGGTCTTACGAAATCACTGTATAAGTACTTTGTATTTGGTAGTCGGGAAGGGTCTCTTGAAAGGGGTGAAATTTTAGATAAGAATGACAAGACAATCTGTCAAGCACAATTAGTTTTTCAGTTGAAAAAAAATCAATTTGTGCAGAGGAGAAATGAGCTATGCATGTTGCAGAAACGAAAAGGAGGCCAGTATGGTTAGAGCATGGTATGAAAGATGCAAGATGGTCTTGGAGGTGTAGGCTGGGGCAGATTCTACTGGGCTTTTTCATACGAGCCAGGGTAAAGAGTTTGGATTCTATTCTAAATACTGAGAAGTCATAAAAGGACTTTATATATGTTTTACCTTGTAAAGGATCTGTCCCTGTGCTATGTGGAGAATTCTCAGCAGCAGAAATGCTGGGGGTTGGGCAGTGGTGTGATGTGAGCAGTTAGGAGACCATTACATTGGTCCAAGTGATAGAGGCTACTGGGATTTGGACTGGAGTGGTAGAGGCATCAGCTCTACCACTGATTTTACAGATTTGGAAAAACTTTGGATAGGGATATGATGGGAATTTAAAATTGACAGGACATGGAGTTGGGAGAAAGATAAGAATCACAGTCAATTCCAGGAATCATAGATAAATCCATGTAAGAATTATGTCTACAATATTCATTAGTCACACAGCCACCATTTAAGCACTTCCAGTGATCAAAGGCTTGGTAGGTACCTCATGTGGCCACTCATTCCTTTTCATGCATCCCAAATCATTAGAAAGTTCTTCCTATGGATTTGACCTACTTTTCCTTATAAACAATATAGTTGCCTAAACAATATAGTTGATTTATTTTTAATCTTTCTTCTACATGATAAGTTTCTAAATATTTGAGGATAATTACTATTTTTTTCCTGAGGTTTTCTTGTTTCAAGTTAAATAATATCAGTTCCTGATTTTTGTTAGAATCTATGTGTATGTCGCTTAGGGTACTAATAACTCAATATTGAAGTTTGATTATTTTGATTTGTCCTAGTTTTCTTACTGGATTTTATTCTCTAAAGTGCCTTATCCATTGGGCACTCAAAAATTATTTCGAAAATAAAAATTAAACTAATCTCTTTTTTTGAGAAAATCTTCACTCTCCTTCTCACCTTTTTAATGTTCTGAGCACCCTTCTTTGCACATATTTTACTTTATCAATATGCCTCTTAAAAAATAAAGACCATGACTAATTGATATGCAATTCAAAAGTTCTGAATTCCATGCTTCAAAAATGCAATCAAAAATTAAATTTAGGTTTGGTATAGCTATCTTACGATGTTGACTCATTAAACTTTGGTTATCAAATAACCAATGCAATCATTTTAATATAACTTATTTTAAGTCAATTGTATCCCCACTAGAAGGATATACTCTTATACAATTTTCTGCCAAAGAAATAATAATCTACAGAATATACAGATTCATAGACGGATTTTAATTAATGGAAAAATGTCAGGTAAAACATTTTTTTAAGAAACTAAAACACAATAGAAAACATTTTTCCTTCAGAGAAGCAAAATTGTAATGACTTCTACTTACTTCTTGATGAAAAAGTTCATTATAATTGGATAATTAGTGCTAATGTCTCCTGTAAAGGTTGGGATGTTGGGGGAAGAAAAACCTGTTAAGATGGAATAGGGAATAATTCGACATGTAAGAGATGCCATCCCTTACCCCCTTGCCCATCCTTGGCCACTTGGTCACCAGCCTTGTAGAAGCACAGTCATATGATGGTGAGCAAACTATTCTGGACTCCTTGCTAGATCATGTTAGTGTTCTCATATGGTTCTGAAAATGCAAAATCACTGGAAGGACCATGTTTAATGGATATTACTAATATGAGATACCCAGATACAAGTAAAAGAATGTGAATTTATAACCCTAGCATTGTCATCAAGGTGCTCCCAAATTCTCTAGCCTTCCAAGAACTTATCTTTAATTTAGTATAAATTTTTAAACACACACTTGGCTTACCTTTAACATAATTTAGAGCTAGAAATTAAACATCCTCTTAATATTTCTAAAGATTCTTTGAGGCAGGGGTTGCATACATTTCTGCCTGTCCACTCATCCACTTATTTCATCCGTATTATCAATAACTGCTTTGCATTTTCCTTCTGGGGCTACTTTCTTTATTCTGTCTCCCTTTTCAACCTCAACATGAAACCAAGCTTTTTTTTCTTTAATCCCTTCCTTTTAAGTATCTCTAATGCAGGTTAAGTAGGCATTTAATAAAAGTTGGATGGAGTAGAGAGGGATTATATTTTACCACAGTGTAGTATTTATTTCTATCTAAATATCACTATTATTAATAATTTATTTTTCAATTCCTTCCACAATGAATTTTTCAGTTTTTTTCCTCTGGTCTCATTTTCCCACCATTTTTCTGGACATGTCTTTTTTTATTCCTCTCCCAAGATTTCTTAGCCTCACTCCCCTTCTCTATTGTCCACAGTGAGCCTCACCTTCTCTCTCTGGAAGCCTCAGTAAACTTTAATTATTACTCTGCAATTATGTAAAGTATATGTCTATTCTATAGCCAGTAACTTTTCAAGCCGGCATCCTATCTTTATATAACCAAATGAGTTCAGCACAATATTTTGATAAGCCTAAGACAGCTTTCTGCAGTATTTCTGCTCAAATTATTTTTAATTTTATATTTATTTATTCACCAAATATTTATTTTGGGCACTGTGTGTTTGTTAAAAAGAAATGCGAAATGTACAGCAAGCAGTAGGGTCTCCTAAGGGAAATGATTATTTCTTTTAATAAATGCTGTTAGCCAGCAAAATATTTATGAGGCACTTAGTGTAGGTGGCCTGCAAAATGTATATGGGCCGATGAGAGTGAGAGGGTGACAGTTATTTGCCTGAAAGCCATACCTGATCCTGTAGGAATGAGTGAGATTTCTGGGGAAGAGGATGTTGAGGCAGAACCTAAGGGAAAAACTCACATTTAGAGGATGAAGAGTCACTAAGGCAATGAAAGAGACAGAAAAGCAGACAAAAGGAGGAAGAAAATTAAAATCCTGTCAGCTTTGAAAGCCAAGGAAGGTGAGCATTTCAAGAACGGTTGTGGGATGGGGAGGGCGGGAGAATGTCAAATCCTTAAAGAATCATGATGAACGTGACAGTTCTTAAGAGGCAATTGACTTTCAAGAGAGCAGTTTCATTCAAGGCAGGAGGTTTGAAGTCAGATTATCTGGCATTATTGGGTGAGTGGGAAGAGAGGAATTAGAGGATACTCTTTTGAGAGGTTTCTGTAACAAGAAAGAATTGTTCAGAGAATGAAATGGGAAATTATATATTTTGCATTTACCCTTTATTAATCAAGAATCAGGGGCTCAATTATCATAGAGAAAATTATTGGAATGTGAGGGGGTTGAGATGGAAGCAGAGTACAGCTGGCGGTAACTCAGAGCATCCAAAACAAACGTGGAAGAAAATAAATTAGAAAGTTAGCTAAGGAGGAAAACATTCAATGTGCTCTGCTAGATAGCTGGTCCTTGTACTGAAGGGGAACACAGAGTACCAAGTAAACGAAATGAAAAACACGAATATCTAGACACACTGATAAAATTTCAAAGCTCCAAAGATAAAAAGTCCAAAAAGCGGGGGCCGGGTGCGGTGGCTCACGCCTGTAATCCTATCACTTTGGGAGGCCGAGGCGGGTGGATCACCTGAGGTCAGGAGTTCCACACCATCCTGGCTAACATGGTGAAACCCCGTTTCTACTAAAAATACAAAAAATTAGCCGGGCGTGGTGGTGGGCTCTGTAGTCCCAGCTACTCGGGAGGCTGAGGCGGGAAAATGACGTGAACCCGGGAGGCGGAGCTTGCAGTGAGCCGAGATCGCGCCATTGCACTCCAGCCTCCACGACAGAGACTCTGCATCAAAAAAAAAAAAAAAAAAAAAAAAAAAAAAAAGGCCTAAAAATCTTCCAGGTATAGAAGTCGTTCTCTTATAAGAAGACACGTGGGCAACACTGGATACTAGGAGTGAGTAGAGAAGTATCTTCAAAGTTTAATGAGAAAAAAAACTTAACCCTAAATTTCTAAGGCTTGCCAGACTAACATTCAAGCGTGTCAGGGTGAGGTAAATCAACTTTGGCCCATTCTCTGTGAAAGAATATATTGAACAAAATGATAAATGAATCCAAAAAAGAAGACAAATGAAGAAACTAAAAAAAATCTAATAGTTAAATCTAAATTCTTAAAGCACAATGTACAAATGTAATGGTTTGGAAATACATGACAAATGGATGTAAAGGAAGAAGGGGAAGTGATAGCAGACCCAAATTATTGTCTTGGTTGGAAAAGCCTATAGATGCTGATTAATTAAAGAGATTGACAGATTTTTAAAAATACGCTTTATGTATATGTAAAAAATTAGGGTATAACACTTTTAAATAATTAAATTAGGATATCTCGAGAAAAAAAGTAGCAATGGCAATTCCTATCAATCCAAAAAAAAATTAGGAAAAGGCAAAAAATAAACAGCAAGAAAACATGGTAAAGACAAACTCTAAAATAAGACAGAAGAGAAATGTTCAACATCGTAATAAATATAATAAATGTGAGTGGGTTTAATTCCCTATTAAAAGGAAGAGGGTCAGATGGGATTTTTAAAATCCGACTATATATGTTATGTAAAAGATACATGCTTGAAGCAAAATGACACTAAGGGGCTGAAAATAAAATATAGAAAAAGATGTAGCAGACAAGTGTATCAACAAGGCAGGAATAATAATATCAGACAAAACTGGAGTAACATGAAAAGCACAAATCAGAATGAAGAGAGATGTTGTATGTTGATGGAAATCAAACAGATTCAGATGAAGAAGAGTTAACGTCTGCCCTGCCAACACTACGTGTACTGAAATATGTCAGGATTAAACACTACACACTTCGGTGGGGGGTGTGGAATGTGGCAATATCTAACAAAATTTAAATTGTGATTCCTCACAGCAAAACCACTTTAGGAGACTCTCTTCAAGTAGAAAAATCTTTGAAGACAACATATATGTCTAGCAATAGGGAAATATAAGGGAATGATGTAGTTCAAGTACATTTATATCTTCTTGGGCAGTTTTAAAAAATAAAAATAATAAAATATATAAGAATAGAAGGATAGAATGATAAAGGACAGATATTATCTTCTGAGGTATAGAGAGACTAGATTGGTTCATAACAAAAAAAAATCTATTAAAATTAAAAAGAGAGAAAACTGTAAGCATAATACAAAGACCAGTAAGACCGCAATATCGTTTGTGTCATAGTGACGTGGCTTTTGTCTCCACAGTTTTAATTTAAATGGTCCTTTAAAACAAATTTTGTGGAATAATAATACGGATGAGATGCGCACTTGGTTTTATATGAAGTACTCTATGAATGAAAAACTAAATTAAATGTTATTTATAAGAGAAATGTATATATAACTACTGATAACCTTCCTAAAGCACTGGCTTGTTAACTTAATTTTCATTCAATATTTCATAAGCCTTATATATCAGACTAGGGATAACAATAATGTTTTTCTATGAAAAACAAGATTTTTGTCTGCTATGTTCACAGCTACATCTCCAGTGCTGAGAATCCTGTGTGGAATGTAATGGGTGCTCATTTAATGTTTGTTGAATGAGTGAAATGTATTCATTCCCAAATGCCTTTGATAAAATTCCCCCTTATAAAAAAATTTCTGTCTCATGTGGATGCCAGCTACAGCATAGATGTACTTTTTAAAATAAGTATTAGGCAATCTGAGATTTCACATGCAAAGTAAACCTTGATTTAATGCTTAGATTTGGATCAAAATAACTTCAACCTTGAATGATTTGAGAAAATGTCTTGAGGAAACGAAACAACTCTTATGTTACTCAGACTCGTGCATGTGCACACATTCGTGTATGTCGGTGTACAGACCTGTTCATCGAACTTGACCAGGTCTTCTACAACTCTTGGTCTGCTGGGAGATAGCCTATATGTTCATGAATCAACTTTCAATCTGAGAAAAAAATGTAATTTTAGAGTATAAGGAGACCTTAGAGATCATGTTCCCAGTATCTTCTTTTGCAGGAGGAGGAAACAGGTGCAGGGAATTTAAGGCGTGATGCCCTGAAATATGAGCTGCATCTCCTGATTGCTTATTTATTTTTCCACCCCTCCACGTTGAGCCTTAACCTTCATCCCAGTTAAAATGGTCTTAACTATCTTTAGTATGTAAAGCACAGCTTTGAAAATACTAATTATTTGTAGATCTCTCTATAGAATACCACTTGTCCCTTAGTATAATAACGACTGATGAAAACAAGCTCAAATATTAGTTAATTGATTAAAGGAATTTTTACGTAGTAGAAAAATACTGAAAATATTTTCCATGATCTTAGTTCATTTCTGAAAAATAAGCTAAAAGGTTAAGGGAATAGTTAAGATGGAATTAGAGTTATTTTAGAAATTATAAACGCTATATACATGTCTTAGTAGAATCATTCTTATTAAGAAAGTCAGGTTTGATACTTCTTTCATTAAATGTGTATAAAAGATACTATTTTAAGTTAAAACTTTTTGTAATAAACTAAAATATAGTGGTAGATAAATGGTAAAACATGACCAGAACTACTTTGGTATTTCTAGATTCTCTTTTAATAAAGCATTTTAATATCAATATAATAGGTAAAGTAAAAATATGTAAAAGACAGAAGAAACCCTTCTCCCTTACTTCCATGTACAAAAAGTAAGCCTTGAGATCTTTCAACTCAATTGATTGTAATTCAAGTACAATAAAGATGTACCAGAATTACCTAAATACCAGTGTTTTATGAAAAAAGAAGACATTTCATACACCACTTATATTTTTTTGGTCAAGCAACCATTAATCAAATCTTTAACCTTCAATTGTAGGGTAGCATTTATTTTGTGCTAATATATTAATAATGTACCAATAGTGGTACTATAAAATAATGTACAAATTATTTTATGGAATATTTTAAGTTATTTCAGTAAATATGTATACAGTGATATTGCTTTAAGTTAAATTATTCTACACTGCACTGTTATAATAAATGGTAATGAGCTTTGGTGAATTTAAAAGTACAGTACTGGACATAAGTCAGAGAATTGTCCATCCTTTTGGTAGCCCCTATTAAAATCTTCTCTGAAGACAGAGTATGCATGTCAGAAAGTTTGGCAGAAAAGCAACCAAGCCATGTTCTAGTTTGGAAAATATAGAAATAACCATCCAGGGACAATTCAGTTTACTTTCTTATATTTCTGACTTTCTAAGATCTTGTCAAGAGACACATTAGCAACAAGGTTATTACAATTGTATGCTGTAAGAGTTTTAGTCTACTGTAAAGGTGTTAACAATTATAGTAAATCATCTTATTTTGCCACTGGTATGCTAATGTGCTAAATTAAGGTCTGAAACAAATCGACAACAAAAAAATCCAACTGCTAGTACTACTGAAAGTAGAATTGTATTTGTCGTTTATGTGCTTCTCATCACCAACAAATAAAACATATTTTTAAGTAAACTATTACTGCTGATTTATAAGAATTCAGTAGTTGTCTCAGAAAGAGATATTAACATTCAATTGCATAATGGATAAGAAATAACAAATAATTCCTGCATGATTACACACATTGATGAATTCTTGCATGGAAGAGTGTGTCCAGCTTACTAACATTTCCTGGATGGCAAACAGAATAAATATAAAAATAATGATTTAAGGGTTTATCCTCTGAATTTCCTGGAAACATTCTCACAAAATATTTCATTACATAATCTTCAAACAAATGTTTGAGGAGTTCCAAAAGAAAATGTATTATATGTAATTATTTCATCATTTTTACTTGGACTAATGTTAAGTAAATACAGCATTATTGTCTAAATATACCGAATATATTTGGTAATCACTTCTACAAAATGTTATAAGTAACATAATGTAACAACATTGAAAACTCTTGAACATTTTTAACTTTTCTATAAACATATTAGCAGTGTGCCCTTTGACTATTTCATGTTTTATCCATTTTTAGAAGTGCCCTAAAATTACTCATTTGCTTAACAGAGTTACGCCCAGCTACCCAACAAAATCGTTTCTGTCGAAGTATTTCGGAAAGCAAGTTTCATTTTGTTACTGTAAGAAATAGCATTTTGGGCCCTGTAGCCACATATCTAGCTTTGAGAATGGAACCAAGAAATAATAAGAAAGAGCATCAGTTAATCTCTTAAATGTTAATGATATATTTATCAGATTTCTACTATTTTTAATATTGATTAATCTTATTTTATTTAAATATATCCCAATATTTATTAATTTATTATATAACTGTCATTATTGAATTTTGTAGAAGTTTTCTTCCCTCATCTATTGTGTTTTTTATGGTTCTATGGGGAAATGAAATTAGTATATTTATAATCAGTAGTAAAATATCCGTTTAAAAATTGTATTCAGTTCGTGCTAACTGTAGAAATGTTTCTGATTAAACTCCAGTCTTTTCTCCTATCCGCTCTATCTTTTCACAGAACACTTGGCTATATAGGTACTAAAAAATATCAAATGAGAGAATACAATTTTTAAATCTGATAACATTTTTAAACACTATTAAAATCAAGGCAAACTCTTACAAATTAGAAAGATACCAAAATTCTGACAATCTGGGCTGCTCTTCACTATCAAAATATCTCCCAACTACAGTATGCAGGAAATATTTTCATGCAAAGTCACTGTGCCACTTCTGTTTCTAAATGACCAAATTTAATAATTTATATTCCTGCCTAAATATGAGCCTATAAGGCATTAAATCGAATAACATTTTTCAGAAAATATATGGGTGCTTCTCAACAGAATTTACTTGCCTACCATACCTTAAGCCAGTCAGATGATGGAATCTTTCACCTGTCAGCAAATCATATTTTAATATTCTTTCTTGTTAGGTTGTGATAAATGAGATACCACTTCTAATGTACGATTGTATGGCTTGAAAGATTTAATTGTATTTCTCTTTGGCGACATATTAAAAGATTATTTTTATTTTCTCTTTGGAGACAAATTAGCAAGTCATTGTAGTTGAGGGCATTCCAGTATTTAGGAAATTTATATAAAAAATGAGTCTCAAATGTAGCTCAATAATATTTTTATTATAATAGTTTTATATATTTCAAAGGATCAGGCCATGTATAATGGATTTCCTTGAACTATGAGCTTTAGAATATCAGAAGCCATTTCTGATTCATCTTTATAACTTTGGTTCCTAAGACACTAATTAATAAATGTTTATTTAAAAAATAAAGCTTTGTTTCAGGACAGTGGCACTTAATTTTCAAATGAAGCAGTATTTCAATTATTTTAATAATAACCTGAATATTTATGGATAATAACCTTATTGACAGCAGGAATTTTGACCATCATAATCATACATAACTAATTTTCAAGTACTTCACAGATAATTTTATTTTTCTCCCCATTGAACTTAGCAAGTTAAAGAAATGGTTCTCGACATCTAGAAACTTGCACTTTGGAGAAACAATTCCTAATGCAAAATTTGTTTGTTTGATAAATAAATATTGAACTTCAGTTATGTCCAAAGCAGGAGGTGATTTTAAAATTCATAAGTAAAACTTCCTTTTCCTTAGAAGTTTTTAATCTGCTAGGAAGAGTAAGACAATCTAATAATTATAATGAAAGTCCATTTTTAATTCGAAGCCAAGAAAAATGGAAGTTAAGTAAGGCAGAGGTTGTTTATGTTTAGTTAATGAGGAGACAGTTCATGGAGGTGGTGCCATTTGAATTAGGCTTGATAAGAGATTTACTTGCAGGCATCACTAGAAAAGCAGGTGTTTTAAGTTTAGGAAAATGTAAGAAACGGTGCAGTGGTTTTACGAATCCCATAGCAACAAGTAGTCCACTTTGGCTACACAATGTAAGTAGGACGTAACTCAAAAATTTTATGGAGAAGCAATAATGGCCTAGGTGAGGATGACTTCTGTGGACATGTAAACAAAAGATAACTAACAATGTGAAGTAGTATTTCCATTGCTAGACAGATTACAGTAATGACTCTTATCTCCTAATCTATCGATGTGCTTGTCTGTATGTTTAAAAATACACATGGCAAAATAAGAAACGGATATGTGTTTGTGTTTTAACTTTTAATGAATTCGATTTCACATTATTATGACCTTTAATTTCCAGACAAAAACTTTATAACTGATAATTGACTATGAAAAGTCAAATTTTAAGTCTATTTGTTTTTTAATTATCTACTTACATATTCCTGGATGGGGGAAGAAATGACATAAAATTGTACTGAAGGAAATTATTTTTAAAATTTTTCTTTCATGTAACTTTGATTGTATCTGACTTCCAGAGCCTATTGCTTTTTAGCAAGAAGCACAGTGAAAGATTGAGAAAATGTGCCTAAACATGGCAGTCATCTCTAATCATTTGGGTTTTATACATGAACATAGTTATTTACCCACCACTTCATTGATAACATCAACATAAAGATATAGGAAATAACCCTGTATATTCATAAACCATGTACCATATGTACACATATAATGTTATGCTATACATTATTTCATTTGATTTCATAACTTGCTTTCCATTGCTTTCACCAAAGCAGATCATCTTTTTATTTGGTTATGTTCTTTTGCTCGTGTAACTAATGTAATATGTTATCTTTGCCAACTAAGAATCATTTGAATACGAATCAACCACCCATGAAGAATTTATATTATTCAGAAAGCCTACTATGCTAAAAGTTTACCTCAACCCACATTCACCACATAAAATAATGGCAAAAATAATTGGTTTTTCTTAAGTTTGGATGATCCAATTGGCCTAAATTTTTATTAGAAGTGAAGAAGATAATGCCATCTTGAAAGACAGCACAAATGTTTTTAAAATACCCCATTGCAAGGTATGGGGAGAACCATAACATTATCTGTTAAATCTTACTGTTAATAGCAACTCTAAAACAAAGAAGATTTTTATTTTGAAACATGGGACGTAAACTTTGGCAGAAGAAACACACTTGGTTAGGTAATAGTTTATATATTTCAATTACAAATTTGAATTAAGTCTAGAACAATGGATGTGGAATATTCAAAAAAAACCACCATAGTGTTGTTTTCCCACCTGAAAAAAAAGAATGAATTTTTAATATCTTCTCTCTTATGAGGAATTTAGTTATATCAGGACCTCATATTAATTCTTATTTTTTCAAAACAATTTTTCAGATACATTATATTGTTGTACAGCAATAATCAACAATTCCAATTCAAACTTCTGATTATGTAATAAGTTTGTAATTAAGTTCATAAACTATTGAAGAATTTCTTATCACAAATATTGTGACATGATAAACTATCAGCACTAGTATTCATATAACATTGATTATTGATAAGTGGAAATAACTATGGTGTAGGATATTGAAATTTAATTTCTAGGATATTGAAATTTAATTTGCATTACATATATTTTAAGAGATGTAAATCACATTCCAACTAACAATATAAAATGATTTACTTAAATTCGTTCTATTCTTTAAAAAATGAACACTTCAACTTGTTTTAAACTTAAGAAAGTGTTAAAAATTGAATGTGACACTTTTAAAATCATCCCAAGGCTGGCCATGGTGGCTCCTACCTGCAATCCCAACAATTTGGGAAGCAGAGGTGGGAGGATCCCTTGAGGCCAGGAGTTTGAGATCAGTCTGGGAAACATAGTGAGACCTGCTCCAACAACAACAACAACAAAAACTAAAATTAGCTAGGCATGGTGGATGGTGCTTGTTGTCTTAGCTACTTGGGAGGCTGAGGCAAGGGAGAGGATCACTTGAGCCCAGGCGTTCAAGTTTACAGTGAGCTGTGATTGCACCACTGCACTTCAGCCTGGGTGACAGACCAAGATCCACGGACATACTCAGACCTTCTAAATTTCAAGTTCATAGTCTCTATTAAAAATAAACCATTTTCCTTAGAAGAGAGATTTCAGCCTATTATCATGCTGCCACTGAGTTGAAGAATTACCTTCTACCAGAACAGGTTATACAGTTATTTACTACATAATTAATTTGTAGGCATGAAATAATCTTTTCAGCATTCTTTGCCTGCTCAGTGCCAAAATTACCTTAGTGTGAGCATCAGAGCCCCCAGATGACTTATGTAAACCTGTACTCTGACATAAATGCTGAAAACAATAGACATACCCGCAACTTAAAATACAAATTCAAGAGGAAATAAAGTGAAGCATACTG